>NC_092498.1:193777421-194082747 GCF_047511675.1 Marmota flaviventris
TTTTCTAACGTTCTTAATTACATGGACTTTCCATATTCTCTCTCACTCTCTGGAACATTTTCCCTGCTCTATACAACCCTATTACCCAATTTATCATCACCTTTCTGGCTTTAATTTAAATGCCACACATAGAGGGGAAGTTTTCCCTGATGTCACTCAATCTAAATAAGAAATTATATTTAACATTTTTATAATATCCTGTCCATATCATACATTATATTGTAATTAGCTGTGTCTTTATTTGTGTAATAATTGGATTAGTACTTCTCTTCTTGTCAGAGTACACAATCTGTGAAGACAGGAAATATGCAATGTTGGATTTCCCATTAACTAAGTTCTTAGAACGTGGTAGACAGTCATTATTTAAAGACTAAATAATTTAATACTTGAAAAAATTAAAATTAACATGTCTTTGTGATCCTGAAATTTGTTTACACAACAAGAGTTATTTTAACAAGGAATCAAGACTAATCTTATTTATATTTTAAAATTGTCCTTTGATAGTTCTGGTCTGTTGGATTTCCTAAATGATCAGAATGAATTTTTTTTTTTAAGAGAGAGAGGGAGAGAGACAGAGAGAGAGAGAATTTTTTAATATTTATTTTTTAGTTTTCGGTGGACACAACATCTTCATTTTATGTGGTGCTGAGGATCAAACCCAGCGCCCCGTGCATGCCCAGGCAAACGCACTACCGCTTGAGCCACATCCCCAGCCCCTTCAACCTCTTTTTGACTCTTGGTTAACTTGCTTGCTCACAGGTTAGTCAGTGTGTGTATGAATGCTAATGGAGGTTTTATTGTATTTCCCCAGGGTTCTGTCTTTGGATATAAAGATATTTTAGAAGAGACAGACCAGGAGAGCATCTCTTCAAATCCAATCACTTTCTGTTTGAGAAATTACTTGCTCAAAGCCATAAAAGACAGTGAGTTATAGGCAAGACTTACTACTCCAAACCTAGTGAGTGCTCTCTATGGTAACATCCAGACCTTCTCAGGACTGTCTTATGAATATGGATACATACAGATGTTGTAGATGCATGGGATAATAATCCTGATAGCCAGAGAAATGTCAAGTGGTGACAGCTTTAGAAACCATCATACATTGCAAAATCTCTTAGCAAATTATCTTGTTAAAATGGAAAGGACTGTAGGCTTAACATCTAGAACAAACTGGGCTCATGTCCTGAATTGACCACTTGCTTTATTTTTTCTCTGTTTTGGAGACTCAGGTACAGAGAGATGTTCCTCATTCTTCTTATTTCATATCACATCAGTATTCCTTGTCAAGATTCCTCTATTAGAGGCTCAGTGGTAGAGTGTATATGCCCGGGCTTCCCCCCCCCCCCCCCCCGCCTCTCTCTCTCTCTCTCACACACACACACACACAATTCCTCTTTTTTTGTTGTAGTTCTTTTCACTTTTTCATCTCCATTCCTAATCCCCACCAAAGCATCAACTCCGACTTGTTTGATATTTGTCCTTGAATACGGACACATCTCAAGATGAGCATTGTTTTGTGCTCTTTTGATAGTATATTTTGATATTGTACTATAAATCATCTTGATATAGTTTCTTAATCAAGAAAAGTTCCTAAAACAAAAAGTTGTTAGTGCTGTGGTTGATAAACCCTTACCTAGAACATAATTAAAATTATACATAACATGCAATGTGATTTTAAATATAGCCTAAGCCTTAGTAGCATTGTAACCTTGGGAAACATATTTCTCCTTTATGATTATCAGTTTTCCCAGAATGGGAACTGTTTACTTCAAAGAATAAGAAATAATAAATCAAAAGTGAT
Organism: Marmota flaviventris; assembly: GCF_047511675.1. Lineage (NCBI taxonomy): Eukaryota > Metazoa > Chordata > Mammalia > Rodentia > Sciuridae > Marmota > Marmota flaviventris. The sequence goes on from NC_092498.1 coordinate 193,779,223, forward strand.
GGGAAGTGACTGTTCAGGAAAAGGCACCTGTCCATGCTTTGCTCTTTGGTCTTTCAAGGAATATATAGAAAACAGTCATATGAAAAATAATTTTGCATATTCTGTGAACATATTATGGAGATGGTGTCCACCATGTCACTTTTTTCCATATTTATGTAAGATTTCATATGATGAATTTTTTCCTAAAATTGGGGGATTTCAATCTGACCTTAAGCATTTTCTATGACTGATTGAGATTTTTCATTGATAGTAACCTGTTAATAAGCTTTTATTATAATAATTTTTCTTGAATATGTCTCCCTTATCCTTTTAACCTGGTAGGGTTAAAACATATTGAATTAAATTTTTAAACAGATTTCTTTATTTCATTTGCTCTATTATCTCATAGCTTTTAAGTTGTATCTTGTCTAGACATACTATTATCCTTTATTGTAACTTACCTGATCAATTTTCTATTTTATACTGAAGTATGTGAGTTCACTGAATGACTTATTCATTTTTGCTTCCCTGGCAACTAACACATGGAGGGAGACAGAGTCAATGCTACAGGGAAAGGCTCAGATGGTATGTTTAGGTGTGGAGGCATAGGTGTGTTTGAAAATAACAGAGATCTTCTGTAGGGAACTTGTGGAATATAATACTGGGAAAGTTAGTTGTCCACAGATAACAAAAGGACATGAATATCAGGTAGACTAAAGAGTCTGAAATACACCTGATCAGTTAGTGAATTAATAATGAAGATAGACAAGGGATAGACATGCTCAAAAAGTAGACATTTAGAAAGACTAAAGTTTTGCTGCATGCAAGCTAGGAAAGGGAAGAAATGGAAAGATAGAAAATAATGAAATTCTAGTAGAAGTCACAGAGAAGGTTGTGAATTCAGGGGAGTCTTAGGACAATGAAAAATGTAATAGGACCTGGTGACTGCTTATATGGTGATTATCTGTATTTATGTCTTTTCTATAGGACTTTATAGATTTATTTATAATAGTGATGCTGATGACAGAACTATGGAAACAAAGGGATAAAAATAGTTTTGATATAGAAGTTAAAAAAATGAACTGAAATCTATTAATTGAATGAATATAGTGCTATGCTCTATATTTTAGGCACTGGAGGAGGGAATTTATATTATATACTTTGACCTAGAAAGATTTTCTACTTTAAAAATCTTGAATTTCAAGTATTGAAAAGTTATCTATGTGAAAATTTATAGAAGACAAATAGAAATGAGGTCTGGACAGTAGGTGTGGGTCTGAATCACTCAGCACAGAAATGACAGTTATAGCCTTGGGGATAAATAAAATTTTTCCATGTACAAAACAAGAAAAAAAATCACCATAATTACATTGGACATTGAGAAAGTCCACAACTGAAAGGGGCAGGTAGATTTTATTAAATATTTACTCTGTATAAAACATTGAACTTGAACCTTATATTAGCACTTTTAATGTGCCTTAGCACAGAATAAATATTTCTTTTAGTGAATTAATGAATTTCCATGATAGCAAAGATTGGAAGTTGGTATTATTTTTGCTACATTATTGATAAACATTCTGAGACTAAAGATGTTTAGATAGCTTCATCTTCACATAAATAGTAACCATTGTTTTAGGCTTCATTTGACATCAGATCTGCTTGAGTTCAAAAAGTGAGGCTTTTCCATTATGCTATATTTTCACCCTGTATAGTGCTATACCTAACTAGGAGAAGATGACCACATACGTGAAATGGAGAAGACAGATTTAAAAAGTTAATAGAGGAGGGACAAAATGCCTATGGATTTGATGGTTAAGTACTAGTCCTCTTAATTATAGTGTCATTGGCTTAAAATCAAACCAAACGTGGCTCAAGATCAGACAGGGATTCAGATACTAGGACTTGGACAAGTTCTGCTTAGGGTCATTGCCTCCCTGTCTCTCACCCCTCCTCCGGTATTAAGTCTTTCTGTTAAAATACATTTTTCAACATTTTTATTTTCAGTTTAAGTCTGTTAATGGTAATTTTGCATTTGTCCTTGAACCACAGCTTAGCTGATTGTAAAATTCTTGGTTAAACCTTATCCACCCACAGAACTCTTGCTTCAGACATACCCTATTGCTGGTGGTGGTTTGCTTTCAATCAATCCATTTATTGCTTCTTTGCTTCAGTCTCTCCCTTCTGTCTTTCTCTTTTGTTTTGGGGTGAGGGTGTGTGTGCTGGGATTCGATCCCAGAGACCCACACATGCTAAGCAAATGCTCTGCCTTTTAGCTGTGTCCCCAGCCCTATGTCTTCTTTCTTTGAATCTTAAAAGTTTTTCTCTGTAGCATGATCCATTCAGTCTCATGTTTTTGGATGTGGATTTACTTTTGTTTTTTTTTTTTCTGATGTGTACATATATGATAGTTTTTATTTAAGATCTTAAGTTTTTCCTCAGTTATAGGAAATTATTTATCAATTTTCTGTTTTTCTTTACTTGCTTTCTATTTTTCTAGAATTCCAATTACAGATAGATTAGAATCTCCCCATATATCTATCACATCTTTTAACTCTATTTTTGTATTTTTAAAAATCTCTAGGTCTTCCTACAATACATATTTCACTATGATAAATGGATTTAAGTTGATGCCTAGAAAGACTCTTTCTATGTTGGGGAATTTTATATTTTCTGTAATGATATGGTTTACCTATAACCTTTGTATTAATTTTATTACTTATTTATACATCCTTATTGGTGCAAAATATTTCTTTACTATTCTTTTAGTACCTAAGGTATACTTTTTAGTAAAACATTTGTCTGATAATTTAATCAATTGCATCCAAATTGATTTTATGTTTAGATTAATCATTTATTTATTCTTGTTTTTAGCATTTTAAATGTGTTTTAGAATTTTTAGTTCAGGCCATCTTGAAGAGTCTTATAGGGATTTTGTGTGTGTTTTTTGTTTGTTTATTTGTTTGCTTTTCATCTCAATCTCTACCTGTTCTCCCTGTACATTATTGTTGTGGGTATACCTAGCCATCAACTCTGACCCACAATCCAGAAGAAAAAGTATAATTGTTATTCCGAATTTTTGATGGTAACATCAATACAAGGGTCACCACAGAGAAAGTAGTAGAACTAACAAGAGTGTTCAAGAACATTGGTATATGGTTTGTGTACAAAATTATTAGCCCTTAGAACCTGAGAGAAATTACAATGGATAGGAAGCATTCTTTTCACATCAAGAAGGAATATATCTCTGTGATACTTAAAACATTACTCAAAGACTTTTAGAAAAATAATAAAGCTTTATTGAAGAGCATAATACATGTCGGAGTATATAGTCAATGTTCCTACACATTTTAATTAAATTATGTTTATGCATGCAAAGTCTTAATATCAAACTGTCTTTAGATAAAGCCACACTTTCAATGCAGTTATGTTGGAATATCTGAGGTGACTTTTTCAGAGGGAAGGAAGAAAACTGCAATCAGTAGCTTATATATTTTGAAGTAAAACTCATAAAAATATAAGACTTATTTCCATTAGATACTAAGACATGTTTGTTGTATATTAATTAACAGATTATTCATAAGTGGTCAAATGGAATATGACCAGAGACCTAGTTACATATGAAAATTTAATATATGGCAGAGGTAATAGTACACAGAAGGGACTGAATACTTTTAAAATGTGTAAGAACATTGACTATTTATATCATCTATACACACATCTTCACATTATTCTAGATACCAAAATAAATTCCATTGAAATATTTAATTGGCAAAACTACAGGAGCATATTATAATCCTGATGTACAAAAGGTTTTCCTAACACACATTCCTACAAATCACCACTGAGAAGGATCAATATGTCCTATTACCTCAAATTTGTATCAAAAAGACATCATGAAGTTCATCAGGAAGTCAAAAACTATACGGGATCTTTACAGTACATGTAACCAAAAGAATTATTTAGAATCTTTCAGTTTAAAATAACTTCCAAGATTTAACTTGAAAAAGCAAATGGTCCACTCAAACATGGACCTTAGTCATGAACAAAGCACAGAAAAATACTCAGGAATGTTTTGTATTGGAACAGCGGATATTCTTAAAAGCATGATATTTGTGTCATTTTGACTGGAACTTTTCCAAATAGAGTCAACAGGAAAACAAATAGCACAAATGGCTAGTACTGATGGAATCATAATTGTTCCCCATCACTGAGAGGAGCAAAAGCTAAGGAAAGCAAACTCAGAAAAGGCATAAGCAAAGGACATTTCTCTTCTCGCTTGTTCTCTAAAAAGATTGCTTTGGAAACATGAAATTAAAAAAATCAACAAAAGAGTAGAAGTTCTTCAGGGTTATACTTGGTTGGAAAAAAATCAGAAGAGTGTTGAAAACAAACCATGAAGATTATGTAGGAGCCTGTCTTGACTGCTGGTTGGCGAGTCCAGCTGCTTGTTGCTGTCCCATCCTGCTAAGATCAGGGAGGTGAAGATGCATGACTAATGGAAATATAGAGGAGTTAAGGGTTGACATTAAGGTTAGATTAGTTTCCTGGAATGATAGCCAAGTCACCAATACAAGTATCTATATTTTGTAAAAATAGAATTTTTTGGATGCCACACTTTAAGACATGAGACTTCAGCTTGAAAGGAGTCTCACAATTAAATTCTCATGGGGGATTTCTCTCAAATGTTAGCTAAGTTCCTAGGCAATGACTGCACAAGAAACACAGGACCTTGTAGAGAGAAAAACACGAGTGCTTTTATCTTCTTTTCCTTCTTTGATGTCCTTTCTTCTCCCTAGGATACATTGAACATCTGCTCTGTGGCTGGTGACACTGTCCCTGTCAATGTTTCTAAAGTAGGTTTTGAGTAATGGAATCAGGCATCTTGTTGTGTGGGGGGTGAGTGGGGAGAAGTAGATATTGGGGAAGCTGATGGAAAATTTTCTTTGGAAACTATAATAGACCACGGTTTCTTCTTAACAATGAACCTGAGAATTTGGACAACTCTAAAACATATGCATCAAACAGACATGAATTTCAGAATGACTCTGTAGTTAACTTTAATTCCACCCCATGGAAGAATCTAAGAAATATTAGCACTCTGTTGGACATTTTGGGAGATATTCTTCTAAATAATAACACTATTATAGTTCAGAAACTACTGGTTATACTAAAACAAACAAACAACAACAACAACAAAAAAACCCAAAACAAAACAAAAAACAACAACAACAAAAAAAAAACTCACAAAAAAATTTGATTGGATTAAGCCATGTGATAATTTTATTTGTTCTGGGCATTTATTTAGCATATTAATGGGTCAACAAGAAATTAGTATTGCAATAGCTCAATAAATCATTGGAAGCATGTAGAATATAGGGATGGAATAGCCCATTTTGAGTGAGGTTAAGGGAGCACTGTCAAATTCAGAGGAAAACTGACTTCACTTTCTGAAGAAGAAACTTGTAATCTGAGACACTGAGTGAAAGCCAACTGCTTGGATGAGGTAAGAAGAGTAGAGATGTTCTGTACATCGAGAACAATGTCACTTCCTCTGACTGAATGATGGATCAATTTACAGTAAAACAGACTTTCTTAGGTAAAAGATTATGATCTTTAAAGATTTGGTGGCCAAATCCATTCCTTTTTGTTTTAATGATATTGTTTTATTGTTGCACAGGCAGATAATAGCACAAAGAACTTTTGATTGAATGACAAAAATCAAATTCGAGGCAGAAAATGGAATAAAAAGTGAGTTGATTTTTTTTTTGACCTAGTGTAGAGTGTGACCATATACTAAACCCACTAGGTGACACATCCTCATTCATTTTATAAGTGTTTGGAGTCAACATCAAAATGATATATGTGAACTTAGTGAGGACTTACAATGTCTATCTCATTGGTCCTAGGAAGATACACAGGGGCACTGTAAAGGATGTGAGAATCATTTTAATGAAGATATACTTGCATTTCATGATAACGTAAGAATATTTGCCTTTCCCAGAAATAGCATCGGTCCTGGATAATCACTGGAGTCAACCTACATTATCAGGAAATAGAACCCCAAACTGGGGGATATAAGCGACAGCTCTTCCATCCCCTCAGTCCACATCCCATAAGGAGACTTGGTTAAGGTTAAGACCACAGGTTTTGATGAATTGTGCTTTGTTATCATTTGGATCTGGAATGTCTCTCAAAGTCCCAGGTGTTGAAGGTTTGGTCCCTAGCTGGTGGCATTATGGAGAGGTGGTAAAAAATTTTGGATGTAGGGCCTCATTGGAGGAAGTTGGTAACTGGAGGTTTGTCCTTCAAGTGCCCATCTTCCACTCTCTCTCCCTTCTTCTTTCTCTTACATCACTTCCTAGCAGAGAAAGGTGAACAGTTTTGCTCTACCACATGCTCCCCGCCATGATGTTCTGTCTCACTGAAAGTCCACAATCAAGCCACTCTGGATGGAAACCTCTGAAAATGTGAGTCCAGATAATAAATGATAAGTCTTTCTTCCTTTCAGTTGTTTTTCTTAGGTATTTTTTTACAGCAACGGAAAGATGACTAACATGCTTCATATGCATGTGGCCTATGAAGTTACATAGGACCCTTTCTTAGAAGAGTCCATTCTTGGCTTAATGCTCTGCTGTTGCCATCATGAAATTCTTAACTCAGTTTTGAACAGGGGCCTCTGTATTTTCATTTTGTTTTGAACCTAGAAAATTATGTCATTGTTCCTGACCATAAAATAACAAATGCATATTTCTCCTTGCCTTGGGTTTTCAAAAGCTCTTGGGGCTTCCTTGAGCCTTATTTTTGCATATTGTTTGATTGAAGATTATGAACTTGAGGTTTAGGGAACCCTCCTTCATGACAGAAAAACTAGAAGAAGGGAAAAAACTTAGGAAGACAGATATAATAGGCTTGGTTTACAGTTTATCAGGAACTGAGAACTGATATCTTTAAGAAATAATAAGGTGAGATTATCTGAATTCTTCAACCATGTCTCTGAGCATACATAAGAAAATAGTACAAGTAGCCTACCTTTTAAGTATTCTTCTGTCTTTAAATTTAAACTCCAGTGCAGACCTCTAGCAATAGTGTTGAACAAGTGGAAAGCTATAACAAACCCCCTCCCCAGACCCTGACTCAATCACTTTGAAGGACTTACACATTTATGAGTATTAAGAGAATAGTTATTCTATAATTTTATTTATAACTCACTCAAGAATGTGGTTTGATCAGTATTTTGTATTCTGACCAATAATATTAGCAGGCCTTCTTGGTGGTAGGTTAATTAGGTACCTTGAGGGAAGAGAGAATGTTCTTGAATCTTCCCCCTGGAGGCCAGAAATCTCCTTTTCAAAGATACATAATTTTTAAAAGCTCCGGTTGTTACAGATAATAAAAATTTTATAGGCGACTGCATTTCTTTTCTCTCCCAGTCTAGTAGCTGTAGTCCAGAAGTTGGAGCAGGTTCCCCCAAGGGCTAAAACTGTTAGGATCACCAAACAAGAAAGTTCAACGTGAAATGCAGTGAGCACCAACAATTTACAGCTTTCTTACTGCCTTTCCATAAATGGCACTTCATTGCTACTCAATAGGCTGGAGGAAATAGGCTTAGTGCATTCATTTTAAGAAATATTCTTTCACCTCTTCTGTGGGCCTCCCTACAATTTCAGTTATATTTCATCTTCTTGGAAGTTTGCTAAATGTAGCTTCAAGCAGCTCACTCTGGTAGGTGTGCTTGAGCCATTATCATCCATTTTTCAATAAAGCTGTGGGTGAAAGTGTCATTGATTCTTTTTCACCAGGAAAGAATATTAGCTTTTTATCCTCATCATATTATCTCTCTGCTTGACTGATAAAACTGTCATGCTAAAGGAAAGGTCAGGAATTATTGAGTGGTTGTTCATTTAATTCATCTCTCACCCCCTTCTTCCAACAAATGTATTGGGAATGTAACAGAAAATTTGTGTTTATGCGATGAGACTAGAAGGGATAGATAAATGGATGAAGTCCTCATGGATTAATGACGTCGTTTTGCCACCTAGAAATATGTGTGAGTTTTAAAGTGTCTTCGTTTATAACTTGCAGTTTGTCCTTATTTCATTTTCTTATTTTGATAGAAAGCGTTCTCAAATGACATTTAGATGAGCAATAAGGTTTCTTTCATGGGTTAAAGATTCTGGGCCTTGGGAAAGGGAGGGAGAATAGGAGAGGACAGATGGTTCACATGGCAGGGAAAAGATGATGCCACTCTCATTATTCAATATATTCCATGAAGTCATAATTAGCGTGAATTATTTCTAATTACATTTTATTTTCTGAGGAACATTGATTAATGCTGTGATGAGTGACTGAGGATGAATTATAACAGAAAAATATGTGTTGGCTCACCTGTGGGTAATTCAGAGGAAAGCAAACATTAAACCATGGGTAACCAAAGTAATAGGCTAGCTCCAGGCAGCTCTTCATCTACCCCACATTTTGTGGTTTTTTTTCTTGCCCTGCATCCTTCAAATGGTCTGAGGAGATTGATATGGGACTTTTTCTATAGATTGCTCCTAGTCCCTAATGCTAGGATAGTGATCTCTCCAAACATCAGGGAGAGAACATGGATTTAGATAGTGAGATCTAGACTGAATCACAAATTGGTCACTGAGTAGTTACATAACATCAGGCAAAAATAATTAAGTTTTTCACAACTAGTTATTCCCAAAGTCAGAGATGTGGGAGGAGTGAGAGGTGATTGAAATATCCCCTTGTCCCTTAAGTTAGAAACTAAGAAGTCACCCTAGGTTCTCCTTCCTTCCTATATAACTCATCAGTAAGATATTTCCAATTCTATTCACTATTTTTTGAATCTCATTTGTTGACTTTTTAAAAAATTTTTAATGCCATTACCTTAGGTAAAATCTTAACACTTCTGATCTGAATTATTTAAATGACCTACTAGTTGATTCCTTTCCTCTAGCCTTGTACTCTTTTTCAATTCATTTCTTACATACTCAAGATTGTACTCTTTCCATATACTTAAGTAATCTGATTTGTAAACCCCCATTATAATTGCAAAAGTTACATTAATATATCGATGACTTTTTATGATATGCAAAAGTTTCACACAATCTAGCTACCATCTGCAACTCTAATTTTTCCCCTGTTTTTCTCCATTTAACTAACTTCACTGGGCTCACTAATTCTTCCATACAGGCTTGTCCCTAGGCTAGGTAGTTGCTCTATAAGACTTTATTCTTTCACTTGGTTTGGTTACTTTCTATTTGTTAATTGACACTGGTTGACTATCTCTCCATATTAACCTTTCATCTTCCTTTAATTGTCTTTATAATTTAATGTTCTTCTCTTGTTGCATTATTGCCTGATATTGATTTGTTTTATTTGTCCCCTTTTTAAAAGTATATTCCCCAGAAGAAAATGATTTCTATAAAGACTTTGTACTTTTTTTTGTCTAGGACAGTACCAGGTATAGGCCATGAATGAATGAATGAAACTTAAGAGCATTTGCCAAGACCAATTATGGAAACCTTCAGGATCAAAGTCCATATTGGGTGCTTAGTAATGTTAGTTTCAATTTCTTCTTCCTTTTCTGCCTTTCCCTATATCAGTGTCCTAATTTAAAAAAAAAAAGTTATGGAAATTCTGGAACAACAGCTGTGAGAAACGCTTGCTTTAGAGAAGCTAAGGATAATTATCCATGGCAAACGACAACAGACGAGGTCCATAGAGGACAACAAAATTGGAGTGAATAATACTAAGTTGCTTCATTTACATTAACTTCCCATTGTTTTAAGTCTTGGTAGGAGAACTAGACTCCATCTTCCATCTCTGTGTTTTACCAGGCTCCTTGGAAGTTCTTTGAAAGCCCCCCTCGGCAAGCTGCTTTCTCCTTCTGTCATCTTTTAAATGACTTATTTATTTTTTCTTTTTTCAGCCAGCTGCCTTCAATATGAACTATGGATTAAAGCTCCCCTCTTTTGGTAAGCAACCCAAACATGCCAGGGCTTGTACCTCCCCTCTGTGCTTTCTACTTTCTACAGTCTCATTATCCTCTGTATAGGCATTATTCTCCATGGGACTTTGGGCTTCGAGAAGGCAGGGTTGGTGGTTCATTGATCCCTGTGTTTCCAGCCTTGCACATTGTAGATCTTCATTGGATGAATTAGTGAACAAATGAACACGTCACCTAAGGATGGCTTTGTCTGCTGTTGTTTTATATGCGTCCTTTTCTAGAATATATCCCCCTAGGTGGCAGAGATGATTGCACCTAACTTTAATATTCTTTGCAAGTTATTCAAGACTGATTAGAGGTAAGATCATGAATGTCAGGAATATTCAGCCCCATCTTTTCCCATCCAAGTACAAGATATAAAAGGCTCAATCTGGAGGGACTCAGAGCTATCAGCCCACATTGACAATTCTGACATCTACCTGCAACCATATGCATTGTCTTTCTCTTTTTGTCCACTCATTAAAATTTAAAAAGATTATGGGAACTTAAACCACACTTGGATAGCGATACCTTTCAGTGCTCCTTTAAATCTGTAAGTTCTAATTATTGGTTGCCCTCATGTGGGTCAGAGTTCACCTCTCTGCTGGGAACAGCCTGTCCACTGATTCCCCCAGATACCTCACTCCTGACTTTCTTCTTGTGTTTTGAGAATGCCACAACACTTAGGGAAAACTTCTGCTGATTAAAAGGTTTAAAGCGAGTCAAGATGGCAGGCTAAAAATATCTGAAATGCCCCTGCTGTCCCAGTTATTAAATGATGGCCTGGCAGTTAAAACCTGCAGGCAATGCCTCAGGCAGACAGAGCCCAGCACCTCATCATTATCCTTCTGGAAATCCTTGGGTCAGCTGACTCTGCAGCTATTAGCTAGAATGGAAAGGTTTTGACCTGTCATTTAAACAAGAAAAGTCACCAAGCAGAGTTCTTCATTACAGGGAATTTTTTTAAGTATTCTAAGAAATCATGGCCTCTTTAATTTGTAAAGAAATAATAGGGAGCATTGTGCCAGTGCCAAACTGTTTGAGGTCGGTGTTCTTCTTGCACATTTGAAATCACCTCCACATTCTCATTGTCTGTTGTGGGAGGTACCTCAGAGTGGTTGTTGGAAAGGCACCATCTGGAGTCCAGGTGCCCAAGAGAGGAGGTTAGCCCTGACTCTTCCCAGCTGTGTGGTCTTGAACCAGCTGCTTTACCATTTTTGTGCTTCAGTTTACTTATCACTAGAGTTGAAGTAGGTAGCCTACCTCATGGGGTTGTCCTGAAAAAACTAAATGAGGTGACACATGCAAAGCACCTTTAACTGTACCTAGTAGAATAGAAATACTCAGTATATGTTAATGGCTATTATTATTGAAATGTTATTTGTATAATCATTATAACCTTTCCTCTTTTGGCATGCCTGCCTTTCTCACTGGTCTTTAAATATCCTAAGGAGTGTGACTCCATCTTTCATCTCTGAGTCTCTGGGAGATAATAACTGGCTCTTTTCTCAGTAGAAATACAGCACATCAACATTTGGGTACATGAAAAGACTTAATTCAACACCTCCCTTTGGGAGAGAAGAAAAAGGAGGCCACACAGAGGGAGATCCACATCCAGAGCTCTAACTCTGACTTCCTGGACCTGGTCCTGTGTGTTCCCCTGGGTATGACTGGAACACCTGGGCACCGAGAGTAGAAGTATGGGGGCAGCTTCACTCTCTGGGAATTGGCCAGTGATGGAATTTGAGAAAAGACAAGGACTTGAAGGTCCTATCTATGAAGTGTGTCACCTATTACCAAATTCTCTGAAGATTTCTGGAGAATCAAATGAAAACTGATGTCTATGCTTACACAGGACCATGACAATAATTGATTGAGTTAGGTTGGATAAATAAGTGAAAAGTGACTAAGAACAAGTTTCAGTATCAGACTCTTAATTCAGACTCTTAATTCCTAATCATACAAGTTACAAACTACTGAATAACTACTACATATACTGTGTTAGATGATTTATGTTAATAATATTTCCAATTTTTTTTTAAAACTATCTTCCTTTTTGGCTGAGAAGCCTAAAGCAGGGAAAGTAACTTCCAAGATCATAGAAGTGATGGAAATGAGCACAAGAGTGCCCCAGATCACTCACTCCCATGTGGAGCATACCATCTTTGCTTAGAGACTCTGTATTTCTTTCTCTGGAAGAAACAATGACAGCCATAATAATCATAACCAAATTTCAACCATTGGCAATCCATGTTAGTGTGCTCATGTTTAAATGTTTTTAGTTTTCTGTTTTTGTCCCAGGTGGAGTAATGGAACTGGGTTCTCCTGTGTGAAACAATCAATAAAATGACAAAATATGTATTTTCAGATGCTGGATATTAAGCAATGGAAAACAGTGATCACTGAGAGGCAAAAATAAATACTTCCAGTAAGCTGAAAAATAAATGGGAACTTCCTCAACTAGGAAAAGAATATCTATGAAAAACCCATAGCTATTATTACACTCAACAGTGACGAACAAAATAATGTCCCCACAAGGGCAGAACCAGCACGAGGTTACCCTCTCTCAACATTTTTTTTCAATATTGTACTGCAGGTTTTAGCCAGTGTTGAACAGCATGAAAAGGAACTAAAAGCATTCCATGAGAAAGGAATAATTAAAACTTTTTATTTGCAGATGACATGATCTCTGTGTAGAAAATCCAACAAAATATGTTGAAAAACAATTATGAGTAGTAAGTTTAACAATATTTTGAAATACAAGATCAATATAAAAATTAATTGTAATGATACACATTAGAAGCCTAGCTTGAAATTTAAACAAAAACAACATAACTTAAAATAGCATTCAACAATATGAAGTTGTTAAGCATGAATCTGATGAAAGATGTAAAACACTTGTACACTGAAAATTATAACATGTTCTGGAAAGAAATTACAGAGGATCTAAAATGTCCTCTTTTAGTCAACTTTTTCACTGCTGTGACCAAAAGACCTGACAAAGTTAGTGTAGAGAAGGAAAAGTTTATCTGGGGCTCATGGTTCCAGAGGTTGCAGTCCATAGCTGGCCAACTCCATTGCTTTGAGCCCAAGGTGGGACAGAGCATCAAGGCAGAAGGGTATAGTAGAGGAAAGCAGCTCAGGACACGACAATAAGGAAGCAAAGTAAGACTTGTCCACTCACAAGGGACAAAATATAAACCCCAGGAGCCTGCACCCAAAGACCTATTTCCTGTAGCCCTACCCTACCTGCCTATAGTTACCAACCATTTAATCCATTTAAGTGGATTAATGCACTGATTAGGTTAAGGCTCACATAATCCAATTATTTCACCTCTATATTTTCTTGCAGTGTCTCATACAGGAGCTTTTGGGGGACATCTCATATATAAACATAATTTCCTGGTTTTGTTGTTCTTCATTTATTTGTAGCTCATTATGTGGCAGCCCTATATGTGATGGCCACAGTGCTGCTAATTATTGGCTTAGGACACACATCTACAATGATGACTGAGGAGTTGATGGCTTCTGGTCAAGCATACACTGTGTTTAGCTTGGAAGATCCCTGATTCCCTTGAGGATTAAGATACACACTTGTCTGCATTTCAGAAGATGGTTCAGGTGAGAAGGTCCACAGCCTAAATCCACACATGTACCACAGCTTGCCTTCTGGCCGGGTTATGATATGGAAAGTAGCCGTCAAAGCCAGAGAAGCACAACCTACTTCCACACGCAATCGCCAGAGCCAGAGACACAGATTCTTGCTTGATTGCCAACATTTTTCCTTCTCTGAGGGAGAGCACCTCTTGAACTTTTCAGTAGTGTGGAGACTTGCTTAAGAAAATCCAATGCAGACATCAAGTTCTAGGACTGAAAATGGAGCTGGTTGAGAGAGACAGGCAATAGGAAACTGTAGATGAAAATATCACATTTATCAAACCTAGGTAGGATGATATGGAATCCAGAGAGATGGCTTTATTTCAAATGAAGCTAAGAACTGTGCCTTAGGATAGCATGAAAATACTTATTTTTTTTTAAAGAACCTTAAAATCCTTTTGCTTTCACATTACAACCTTCTCATCATAGTGATACAACTTACTCAGAAGTAACAAGTTTAACTTTCTACAGCATTTACTCCGGTGTTTTGGGGAGCACAGAACAGGGACTTGCACATGCCTGTCTGATCCATTTTTCCCCTGGAGTTCTGTGATGAAAAGTAGCTGCTCAGTTCTTCCTCTTTTTCACCTGCTCCTGCCTATGTCTGCTGTTACCTTCAATCCCTTTCCTCAGAGGGCTCTCTGACCTTTCTTTGTTTATTGATTGTGAAATTGTACTAGCTGCCATGCTCCTTTGCTCCTCAGAGATTAGAAAGGGTGCAAAATCTGTGAATGCTTAGCCTCTGATATTTTCTTTCATCCTTGTTTCTTCACATTGTGATACAGGCTCCTATCTCAGAGAGCATTCATTTCCTGGTTACTTTTAAATTCTGCAGATCCCCAATCCTTAATATGGAATGTTTTCATTTCCTGATTTTTCTCTCTCTAGTACTTACAATATTTATGCTACCTGCACATTATATTTCATAATTATATTTGTCATCTGTCTTCATTCCCAACCCCAACTAGAAATGTTAGACAAAGAGGGCAAAGATTTATGTCTGTTTGGTCCATTCATTGCTGGATTTCCAAAACCTTACCTGGAAGGTAGCGTATAGTCTGGTACTTATTCTTGAAATACCTATTTGTGGAATGAATGAATATGGTTCTTCCAAGAACATTCTCTTTAATCATTTTGCCTTACAGAGTTGTTCTGTGAATGCTAGGGACCCCCATAATGCTCTCATTGGGAACACTCTCTCCATTTTCTCCATCAATTTCTTGATTTCTCTAGTTTAAGAATGTGGCTGGTAGCATTAGGGAGATTGCTAATTGATAACTGATGTCACAAATAAACTTTCTCCAGAAGGTTACACATCTAAGGAGGGACAAGGAAAACAGAATCTGTGAGCCTTGGTTCTATGGACACCTGTAGCTTTGGCGTTAGGAATTAGAACTTTTTCTGGAAGTTAGGCTAACATAGTCTTTGAGAGAGACCAGTATTGGTTCAAAACTGGACTCTGCCACTTACATATTATGTGACCAAATCCCTCACTTTTCTGAACTTCAGGTTGTTTTTTTTTTTCACTTAAAAAAGAAAAACAAAACAGAATGTACCAATTGGACACCACAGGGCAGATATTCAATGCAATAATATATGTAAAGTGCTGTCCCAGGACCCATCACATTGTAGGAACTCCAGAGATTGCCCAAATTTCTAAAATGTATGAAAAAGGGAAGACCACTTATATATCTGAAAAGTGGAATTCACAGAGAAGAGACAAGTTTGGACTTAAGATGAAAAGTAATATCAATTCAATTATATGTGTGAAATTACAGAGTGACTTTTCTTTGAGTAATTCTGATTCAAATAGATGTCTTAAGAGAAGCTACCTGACATGAAAAGACAAAAAGCAAGAAGTGTGCTGGGTGTCAAGGACATTCTGTGGGCTTGTTCAGGTTCCCCCAAAAGTAGATGTCCAGATGGGATTATGTATCCAAGACACACATTAAACAAATACCTGTGATAGTCAAAGAAGCCTCAGGCCATGATGCAGTCTGATCTAGCATGGAAGAGAAAGTGAAAGAAGGCAGGAAGATCAACAGGACCTCTCTTAGACTTCTCTGAACCAGAGAATTCTTGAAATAACCAACATCAATATGAAGGAGTCCCACGTTTTCTAGGAAGGGCCACCTTAGGATCCCTGAACCCAATCATTGACTCGAAGAAGCTCATAGGAAGAGTGACATTGTGCAGACACAGTGGTGTATGTAAGAGCTGGGGCTCTTGTTCAGTGACACTCCCCAGCAGTGGGGGTGTGAAGGTAGCCCTCCTGATGCTGTCACACACAGCATTCTCTTTCCTAAAGCCTTCTATCCCCACCGTCCTAGCACCCCTGAGAAGGAACAAACATTTGCAGTGTCCGATCATGAGCCTCAAACAGTGGCTTTATTCTCAAGAAGGTTAAAATCTTGAAACATTTTTTATTGCACTGACTGATAGTAGATTCTAATTTGTGGAATTATAAAAGAAGAGGAGGAGACCAAGTGAAGTTTTACAGAACAAAACCTGCTTCCAGGTCCTGCGGAAAGACTTTTTGAAACAGGGTACAATGCGTCTTATCCTTAGCATGTAGCTTACTTCAGAGGAAGACTAGAGAGGAAGCAAACACAGATTCAGGGTTCTGACACCCTTCTGAGAGTATCCTGAGGAGTCCAACCATAGTCTGTATCTTCCGGGTAAGAGATTGAGCTAAAAAGTCAATATTCCCAATGGGCTTGGCCATTCTCAACAATCCGTGCTACCAAGGATGTTGACCTTTAATTGGAATCGTTATTGGGGATTTAATTGCACTTTGGCACTAGTCAACTATAAATCGAGGGAAGAGAATTCAAATTTTTCTTAATTGGGTGCATTTTGGCAAAAAATTGGACCAAGAATGAGAGTTTATTTCCTAATGCTACAACCACTTTGGGCCTTCAGTTAATTTATAAACTGAGCGTGTACTGTATGCTGCACAATGAATGTTGTATGCTGACAAAAATAGGGAAAAATAAGACATGGGTCAGGCACTTAGACTTTCCAAACATTACTACAGTGAGTGTCTTCTATCATTCACACCACCTCAACTCATTCCTTAAGGGATGGCATTCTCCATATCTGCACGAGAGGCTTCACCCTGGTAGACAAATATCTGCTTCGTTGGATCCATACACATTTCCATTCCTTTCCCAGCAACACACATATCATTTGGCTCTGGAGTCCAATTCCAACTTTCTGAGTGTATGAGCTAGGGCATCAGGGAACTTGGAAAAAGATCCCTACTTTGCTGAGGTGTCTCAATATTCAAGATCATATGTGAAAACACTATAGTTTTAGCTATTGGCCTGTTTCAGGGGCTCTAAGCATTGTTATAGATCCTTGTGTTCTTATATCATTGAATGTGCCTAAATATATGCTTGTTAATATGATATGGGGTTAATAGTCAACTCATCACAAATAAACT
Organism: Marmota flaviventris; assembly: GCF_047511675.1. Classification (NCBI taxonomy): domain Eukaryota; kingdom Metazoa; phylum Chordata; class Mammalia; order Rodentia; family Sciuridae; genus Marmota; species Marmota flaviventris. The sequence continues at coordinate 193,796,298 of NC_092498.1, forward strand.
TCTTGCTTTAAAATAATTCCCTTATGAAGACACATGTCCATCCTGGGAGAATCAAACATTGTAGATACCAGGCCCATGAATTTTACATCTGGAGCATGTACTAAATAACATTACTTTAGTCAGCTCTATGTGTGGATCATTTGAATAACAGAAATATTCAAACATTTATGTGTTTGTTTCATACTCTGAATGTTACAAACATGCAATCCAAAGAAGACCTTGAAATAAACTATCTTGGTCAAATTATTTCCTCTCTGTTCTTGAACCAATATCCTAATTGGTTTATACACTGGATATATTTAAATTCTTATTAACCTCACCTACTTCTGCATTATTTAACATTTTATGAAGAATTCTCTCTTTTAGAACATTCTCTTTTCTTGTATATCTGACAGTGAACAATGCTTAGAGAGGTCATCTCTGTGATGACTTCTTTTCTGCCCATTTCTGAAATACCTGGTACTAGTAGGATCCAGTCAAACCATTTTCTCTTTGCTCTCTCTCTGTAGAAAGTATAATTAGATTCCTTGTTGTTCATTATCACCTACATATTGATGAATCAAAAAATCTGTATATTTACTTGAGCTCGTTCTGTTGAGTTCCTTATCAATATATTTTACACTTTATCAAGGATCTCCAATCAGATGTCCTTGTTAATGCCTGTCCAACAAATACACATGGCAATAAGAAATATAACTAGAGTCAAACAAATTTATTTAGCCTGCTTGCTGTCTCCTGTGAAATGGACACTTGCCCCCTAGATGTGGGGTCTGAACTGTTTGTTCTTAGAAGGGAAATCAATGACTTCTGTCATTGTAATTTTTACTTAGGAAGTAGGGATCATTGAAATGAAGGCAGAATCACCATAGATAAAGAAGATTGGCCATTCCTGTCATTGGTACAAAGTGGACACTTAGCTAATTTTGTGTTTGTAGAATAATCTTGACTATGCTTCATTTAGACATTGTCCTGAAGTGGTCTTATCTGATTATTGTACATATAGCATGAACATAAGCTATCCATGCTTGGGTAACTATGGCCTAGGGTCATTTTCACCATCTGATTTTATGGGAACCTCAGAAGCCCGGTCCCTGTTTCTCCAGTGACTGAATTCACATAGTCACCTCTGTGATCCTCTTGGACTTTCCTTTCCACTCATCCAAATCAATAAATAGAAAATCATTCCTCTCAGCTCTTCTCTGTGACAACATTAAACTCAGTTCAGACACTTGGCACTTGTTCTTGTGATAGTGAAACAATGTTTACTTATTGTTCTTATATTGTTTTGTCACCATAATCCACTTAATTTATTTGTATACTGCTAACATAATGAAACTTCTAAATATAAATCTTTAAAAATATTTTTTTTAGCTGTATATGGACACAATACCTTTATTTTATTTGTTTATTTTTTTTTTTATGTGGTGCTGGGGATTGAACCCAGTGCCTCATGCATGGTAGGCAAGTGCTCTACCACTGAGCCACAATCCCAGCCCCTACATATAAATCTTAACATGCCAACAGCATGTTCAACATTATTCACTGTTTATCTGGCACCGAGGGGATAAACCTCACCATTTGTGTATTGCTTCTAAGATTTTTCTAGATCTAGTATTTGCTAGTCTGCTTTGGAAACATAGACAAAATGCTGTCCAACCCAAACTCTCAGGTCTGCAGGTCACAGAGAAGTTTCTTCTCCCCACAGATGAACTTGTTCCAGCCATGTCCATCAAGTTAGGAGCATCCCACTGATGAAAGAAAGCTTTGATGAAAAAGCAGATGGATAGAAGTATGTATAATGGAATTTATGTTTGGACAGAGTCACAGTGAGAAAAAATAGAAAAAAAAAATAGGTTGAGAATTTGAAGGAGGAGGGAAAAAAAGAGGATTTGAGAAAGGAAGAACACAAAGATATGAGAAAGTAAGAAAAAAGCAGGCCCATTTGTGTCCTGTGTGTTGGATCTTTGACTGTGACCATCTGACTATCTGCTTGTGATGGACATGCATTGGTTACATTCCCACTATGTTGGTAGCAAGCAGATGTCAGTATTCACCACAGTGTGAGATTCAGGGTCTGGAGTGGACCTTTTTGACAACCAAGCTATTTAATATAATGGGATTCATTTTCATTTGATTGATACCACTTGCTATACATATTCTCTGTAGTAATTCACACTGAAAAATTAAAAGTAGGAAGGTGTACTGTGCTATGAAATTCATTCAGGGGGTATATTCTGTTGGGTGGCTGACCTACGAAAATAGCCCCAAAATGGCTCAAATAAAATGGCAATCTACAGGAAATATGTAGGCTTTGAATAAAGAATTTTTTTTCTTAGTATCTCAGGAAGAAAAACAAAATAAAGTTTTGAATTGCAACTAAACATGCTAATTCCTTGAACATTTGACGTTCTATCAGATTCTTGAAACCTTTTTATAAAGCTACTTCAGAGAATAGGACTGTAATACCATTCAGATTTTCAAGCCTGTGATGTACAGCTTGTTGGAAAAATAAGTCAATGCTTTTAATAATCCAAATTAACACGGGATATAATAATTTTACCTTCTCGATATCCTAAATTAAAATTGTGAACAGAAAAAATTAATTGTTGAAATTTATACAACATAATTTTCTCTGAGAAATATTACTTCTTGGGATGCTTCATTATCATTATAATCAAACACATTTAAATAAATAAATCAAGTTGGTGAATAAATATTGCTATGCCTTCAGTGGTTGGTTGTGGAAAAGTTTGGTTCCCTTCATTTCAACACATTTGATCTGAACAATTTGTATGCAATGCAAAGTCACATTCTGAGTTGGGGAATACGGAGCTCTTCTGAGGAATTTGTTACCTATCAGAGGAATATGCAAGCTTCTACACAAACAGTCATGGTTGAGTAAGTACAGAACACAAGAGACACACACACACACTGGGCACTGTGGGATTTCAGAAGGAGACTCTGTTTTTTCTGAGGCCAACTCTGAAAGCAGAAATGAGGTTGTAGGACATTTAAGGAGAAGGGTACAGATTGGGCAAAACCATAACTTTGGGATCATTTTCAAGCATCTGGGGTTTTGATTATGTCACTCATTTTGACTGATGGCAGGGAGTTGCTATGACATTTTGTACTGAACTCTTTGAAGGAAAGCTCACAAATTAAAATGAAACTAACCGTGGCCACTAACAGCATGGCTGTTAAGTTGAAATGAATCAATGCATGGAAACATCTAGCACATGAACAGGCAAGTGTGGCTCATCAAAGGCAAAGGTTCTTCTCAATAGCATGGGCTATCTCTTATTGTTTTTGTGTCTCATGCTGTTACAATGGCTGTGACATAGGAAGTACTCATACTTGTGAAGGTATGAAGTAAAAATACCCATGCTCTTGGAACTCCATTGCACAATTCACCATCTTTTATCTTCTTACCAGCACACATAATTCAAACTGACCATACTCTATCAATTCTTCAACAATGCTCATTGCATCTAAACTTTACATCATTCCTCTGCCGTGACCATTTTATCCTGGGCCATTTTTGCTGCTATGGTTTAAACGTTAGGTGTTCCCCAAAAACTTATGCATAAGACAATGCAAAAAAGTTCAGAGTTGGACAGACTGGGTTATGAGAGTCTTAAACCTAATCAGCGCATTAATCCACAGATCAGGTAGGTGGGATGTGCTTGGAATAAGTAGGTTACTGGGAACATGTGTTTGGAATTTATATTTTGTCTCTGCTGAGCATAGATCTCACTCTGCTGCCTGTTGGCAAGTCCTGAGCTGCTTTTCCCGGCCATGTCCTTTTGCCATCATGTTCTGCCTCACCTTGGGCACCCAGAGCCATGGAGACTATGGACTGAGACCTCTGACACCATGAGCTCCAGATAAACTTTTCCTTCTCTAGATTGTTCTTCTCACTTTTCTTTTTTTTTTTTTTATCACAGCAATAAAAAGTAACTAAAACAGTCACTTTGTACAACATTGTTGTACACAACATCTCTTTAAAACACCAATGCCATACCCTCTCTCTGTTTCTACCTGTTGCCTATCTTCTGGGAAAATCCTTTTCTGATATTTCTCTGTGTATTACACTAGAGCAGTAGTTCTCAGAGTCTAGTGCAAGAGCAATACCTGGGAACTTGTGGAAAATGTAATATTGAGTTATAAACTAGGAGTTTGGCCTAGGAGTTGGCCCTCCAGATGATTCTGATGCTGGTAAAGCTTAAGAACCACTGCTCCAGACCTTGGTCCTTTGCTCTGGGTCCTGTGGTGTACTCCTAGCCTGTCATCTTAAGCCATGTATCAGAACCTCTAATGAAGGGTCTGCCCAGTTTAATAGGCTCTTCCTTCAGTCTTTTCTATCATCATCCCATCTGTGTCCACACTCCTCTTCTTAGCTAAGACAATAATAGTCAGACTCATAGTACTTTTATTAGACAGTCCTGTGTTTGGTCTAGAAAAAAACAATCTTTCAAGATAAATGACAAAAAATGAGGCTGGAAATGCATATGAAGGTCACATCAGGAAAGATTATATAAACATGTTAAGAGCAATGGGTGTTATAAAAATCTTGGGTAACCATTGAAGTGGTTTAAGCAGGAAAATAATCAAGGCTGCGTATACATTTTAGAAATACTCCTTCTATGTGAATCACTGAAAAGGGGCAGGGTTCATAATTAATTAGTAGATCGTGGAAAGAACTCCTGTGAGGAATGTGATTTCAAGTCAACATGAAATTTTTATTTGTTTGCTTGGGTGCTTGCTGCAGATTGAACCCAAAATGTCACACATGCTAAACAAGCACTCTACTTCTGTACTGCTTTCTAGACATTTTAAATTTTTTTGTTTGTTTGTTTCTTTTAATTTTCTTGGTGGTGAGGGTGTAGGAGAGATTGAACCAGAGAACTTTACCACTGAGCTACATCCTCAACACTTTTTATTTTTTATTTTGAAACAAGGTCTCCCTGACTAGCTGAGGCTAGCCTTAAACTTGAGATCTTCCTGCCTCAGCCTCCTGAGTAACCCAGATTAAAGGCCTGCTTTAAGGTCAATGTGAAATTTTGATTGGTAAAATTTTCAGGCACTGGCACCTCAAGGGCCATAGGAAGAACCTTTATCTTCTAATTCTTATCTCCTATTAGTTATTGATTGTCCATAGGAGTACTCTCTCTTCTTTTGGGGAGATTATCTGGATCCTGGAAAAACTCAGAATTATTTGTTTTCCTGTGATTTCATGTGGCTCTTCTTCTAATGTTCTTCAACTATCAGTGCTTTTAGATCCTGGATCCTGAACTCTCAGACGGATGCTCCCTTTCCTCACGCACTCCTCAAGCTGAATGGCACAATAAAGGAGATAACAGCTTCCAAGCCTTGCAGTCACAACCTCTCCTCTACTTTAGAGTGGTGTTCTGGAGCTGAATCAGACAAAATTTCTTCCTCCTCCCATCTCTCCTAAGCCCTTTACTATGCTTATGCTCAATTTGCTCTCAGCATTCATCACTATTCTTAAATTAATCATGGTAATTTTGCCATAGATTTTCATGTCTTTTTCTCATATTTTACCCTACAATCTCTCACTCTTTCTCTCTGCTTTTCTCATTCCTATCTCGTTTTTATGTGTATATTTTCAATCAGACTATTTTATTCTATATAAAATAGTTTGGAAGGTCCATTCTAGGGCATATAAAAATTTTTGTTCTTTGACTAGTTGCATGGAAGTATCGTAAATTATGATACCATTTTCCTAGGAATAAAATCACTTTGTCCCATGAGCTTTTCATATGTAGTACAAAATTTCCTACCCAGTTTTAATCTTGCTAACCATATAGAGCTCTCTTATTTACCATATAGTCTTTCAAACATATTTTAAAAATCTTGTCAGGTGGCTGGGGACATGGCTCAGCTTGCTGAGCATGCAATGAGGTTCTGGTTTTGATTGCCAGTACCACCAAAATAAATAAATAAACAAAATCTTGTCCACGGGTTTGTCAATGAAAGTAGGTTCAGTAGCACGCAGTAAAAATGCCAAGTCTATTGGTCAAAACAACACAAATTTTATTTCTGTCTGATGTATAAGAGATTTTGAAATAGTTCACTGTTATATTCAGGATCCCCATATCTCTCATCACCTTCACAGTTCCAGTACATGGCGCCACACTTCAAGGTATGGTACACGAAAGTCTGCTGGAGTTCTACCATCACTTCGTCATTTGCAAGTTGGGAGGAGGAAAAATAGTGGGTCAAAACAGAGCCCTTTTGAGCTGATTTGACTTTTTATATGAGTACTTCCAGAAATTCTATATTAGACTCCCAATTGCATCTCGTTGAACAAAATATCACATGGATGTTCTCAGTTGCAAGTGACACTAGGAAATGCATATTTTTTAGATAGCACAAAACTCAAAAGCAAGATTTTATTGGTAGTGAGGAAAACTAGAATAAACTTTGGGGTAGGTAATTTGTAAACTCCATTACAATAGCATAATAATAATAATAATAGAAATAATAAGATGTTATTAAAATTTATAATTGGTAGTATGTGAATTATAAAAAGTTTTCTTCCCATATTTGAGGGACATTTAAAGTTCTTTTATGTATTACTCAGGCATATCTTTTGGTCATTTTATTGAACAAGAATGAGATAATTCTGTGAAAAGAACTTGAGAACAAAAGATACTTAAATTGTATATGGAAGGTGAAAACATGGGGACAAGACTGACAGTGAGCATTGAATTGATTTAAAAACAGAACAAAAAATAGCTTTATTTTGGGAACATGGTAACAGGAAGTGAATATTAGGAACTCTGACAATATAAAAGCAAAATAACAAGGAATCTGAAGGTAAATGATTATGGAAATTGTGAGAAAGGAAGTGCACAGTTTCTTACAGTTTCCCTAAGGTTAGCCAATACCTTCTGCCTAATTGATATATTCCTCTTTTTCCAGCTTCCTGGTAGGGCTAAGGTAGCAGCTGCCTTGAGGAGCTGGTTCTGCAGTCAGGTAGGGTCTGGGGAGCCAACCTGGAGCTGAAGGTGTGGTGTTGAAAAGCTTTCTGCTTAAGAGCACGGTTGGTTTCTGCTATCTGCAAATTCTATGCTGGTTGATGAAGACATTATAAATACAATAAACCATGCTCATGCATCAGAGGAGAACAGAACATAGTAGTGTCTACATATATTTGAAAACAGTGTTTTCTTAAGAAAATTCCTATATGTGAACAATACTCACAGAAACAAAAAATAAAATAAATGCAAATTGTACATTAACCATTATATATATATATATATATATATATATATATATATATATATATATATAGTACATTAACCATTATATATATATATATTGTACATTAACCATTATATATATATATATATATATATATATATATATATATATATATATATATATATATATATATTGCAGTCTGGCTTGGCCCAAATGGCTCTGCTTTCCCTCATTAGCTATGCTTTTCCATCAAGTTCACTCCTACACCAGCCACCCTGTGTCACCTGGCCTCTCCACTGCTCCTTGAAAACTCTGTCTGAAATGAATGAAAGGAATCTTGCAGAGATGCAAGATTGTACATTAACAATCTTGTACAATTGTACATTAACCATGATGGAAAAAATTTTTACTGAAGTATATTCACACATACACTACAAGGTTTAATTAAATAGAAAGCCATTTTTTCTTGCAGAAGACTAATCATCATTTATTTTATTACTTAAAAGTTCTCCTGAGTTTTCTGATTGTTTGTAGTAATATTTTTTTATACTTGGATTTCAGCCTTGCTTCTTACATGAAGAATAAACAAAACAATTTAAAACATCCAGTTAGATCAAATTTAATATAAAGATAATTCACCAAATATTAAAATTAAATGTGACTGAATTTACGTATCATCTTGAATTAGACAAAGCATCATATGTAGGATGCAGAATCAGTAAACTGTAATTTAAAAAAATAATGAATGAATGCACTCACATAAGAACTTTAAACTTCTCATCTTAGCATATACAAAACACAAATGAGAAACTGGAGAATAACTATGTAATATATGCTTTTTCTAAGAATCAATAAATGTATGAAAAATTAGTAAGTAACTACAACAAATAAATGAAAAAAAAGTCTTAAATGCTTTGCAAATAAGAAAGTACAAATAATAAAGAAATTGAAAACATGCTTAACTATACTCCTAAAGATATTTAGGTGAAAGCAGAAATTAGGTAACTCTTTTTACCTGTTCAAGTAGCAAAAAGTTTAAATTTGCTAACAGTACTTGAAAGATGTGCATTTTTATTTCTTTTCATAGAAAAATAAAAACATCCTTATGTAAAGCTATTCTGCTCTCTTGATTTGTACCTGAACGTGTTGGCCACATTTCTTGAACTACATGAACACCAGAAGGGCTGAGGTTGTGGCTCACTGGTGGAGTGCTCACCTGGCATGCATGAGGCACTGGGTTTGATCCTTAGATCCACATAAATGTAAAATAAAGATATTGTGTCCACCTAAACCTAGAAAATAAATATTTTTTTAAAAAAATGAACACCAGAGATTTCTTTATGATAAAAAGAAAACAAATAGTGTGTTTCTCACTAAATAACAGCTCAAAAAATATATTTTAAAAGCTAAATAAGTATTACATTGGATAATTTTGTAAACATTAACATATATGAAGAAAATTTATATGCTAGTATGGATAAATTGCTAATATATATTATTAAGTACAATCAACAAAGATCAGGAGACATTTTACATTATGATCTATTGTATAAATATGAATTATAATGTATTCATAAACAAGTATGCACTGAGATTTGCACAAAAGTTTGTCAAAAAGGAATTGCACAAACCTGTTTATCTTAGTCCCTTTGGATTACTGGACTATAATTCAGGGAAGGACATATTGCTTCAGTAATTCTCATTTTTCTATATTTGAATTTTCCTTTTTTCCCTGAAATGTTTATTAGACTATATGTCCACACCAATTAAAATGTGAGATAACAGATATTTTGCTTTCATTTTCATTTTATGCATAATTCAAGAAATCTAATAAATGTGTACAGAGGGTAGGAAGTACCAATTTTTTTTGGAGAATTTTCTAGGTGACCATGAGTCAATTTTCTGTCAATTCTCTCTTTAATTTGTGCCACAAGGGTATGAATTACATAGGACTGTCACTCCGTGTGGCAGAGACTCAGAGATGTCAACAGAACTGACTAATGCCATGTACAAGGTAGGATGATAAGTGAGGATTTTGACATGTATATTCCATTCTCAAATTGAGCTCTTTCCTCATGTCCCCCTATTAACCATAAAAGAAATATGTGTGTTTCCTTTAAACAATACATTTCTAACATTAAAAGTATTTTAATTTCAAATGTGATGAATACTCAATGCTCAATGTTCTTTCTCCATGAATAAAAATGGAAGATAATATTCTGAGATGACACTGTCTCAATTAAAAATGATAATCCATTATTACAGCATACGTAGGTGTATGATTCTCCTCATTAATGACTTGCTATGCATAAGTACCAGGAGATGAATTTGACATTTGATACTGATACAACTGTAAAGAGAAGACCATGTATTGCGGCTTATTATAGCTTTCTTAAGGTTTGAAGAGCTTCATTTTCCAAAAATGGAAAAATAGGATTGATCCTAGTCAAATCTGGGAAGTCAACAGAAGTTTTATATTCTGCTTTTTTCCCCTGCCCTCCCCAATGATTCTTCCTTCTATAGACCTTAAAAGAACAACTTAGAACTGAGCACAGTGGTTCCTGCCTATAATCCCAGCTGTTCAGGAGGATTGCAAGTTCAAAGCCAGTCTCAGCAACTTTAGGAGGTCCTAAGCAACTTAGCAAGACCCTGTCTCAAAATAAAAAAATAATAAAAAAATAATTTAGAAGAGGAATAGTCTTTTTTCAATCATGGTTTCAGAGGTTCAGTCCATGGTTGGCCAGCTCTGGGCCCCTGGAGAGGTAGAACATTGTGATGGAAAGCATGTCACAGGAAAGCATCTCAGGACATGACAAGCAAGAAGCAGAGAGGGAGAGCTCTGTTCACCAGGGACAATACAAAATATAAACTCCAAAGGCATGCCCTTACCCCAGCCACAGCCTACCTGCCTACAATTACCACCCATTAATCCATTCAAATTATTAATCCATCAAATGGATTAATCCACTGATCAGGTAATAGCTCTAATAATCTAATCATTCACCTTTGAACATTGCTGCATTGTCTCACACACAAGCTTCTGAGAGACACCTCATATGCAAACCATAACAGCCAAAGACTATGCACAGATGGAGACTAAACATGCCTTACCCTATTTTTCTCTGTTCCCTTCAGTCTAAAGTTCATCTTTTCTCTTCACCAAAGTAGCCTCTCAAATGCCACCTTTTCGAACAGACCCTCACCTCGACAGCCAAGAGCAGAACAAGGAATCAAGAACTGCTCTCGGCAAGCATCTCTTTAGTGACCTTCCCAACAGAAGGCTTTTCCTGAGACATTTTGCTCACAACCCTCCAGTTACCTCCTGTAGCCCTGGACAGTCCAGGCCTTCTCCTCTTGGGCTACCCCTGTCCTTTCAGCATCGTGTCCCCTTGATATGGAAAAAGCATATGCAGACATGCAGACCCTCCTGAAACCTAGATGGATAAAAAGGTCTCCACTATTCACACAAGTCCCACAGGGCACCTTCTTTTCTTTTTTCCTTAAATTAATTACTTTAAATGGATTCTATAGATTTATAGTATGAGTCATTGGCCATCACTTAGTGGTAAAATATAATCTCTCCTTGAGAAGCTTCAGTCCATCCAATTTCTCTATGGTAAAACATTCTTTTACTAACAAAAGAACACAGATTCTCAGAATTATATAACAGGGTATTTGTGAAGTGTGCCAAGCACTTCTATATGCTGCCATTGAGTATCAAGATTAGTCTAACAATGTTTGAAAGAAATGTGAGGACCTATATCATAATTTTAGCTGTAATCTAGAAAATATTTTTCTTAGAATTGTTCCAAGAAAAATACAAATGTATATTCAGAGGATGTTCCATGAAGATATTTTTTATAATAGCAACAAATTAGCAGGATAACTGCCTAATAAATTAAGGCATATTCATATTAAAGGATGCTATCCAGCTTTACAACTGATGAAGATTTACTTATATATTTTCATGGGGAAAACTCTCCAATAAATATACACTCTTACATGAAAGAAATCAAGCTATGACACGTTTGTAAAAATTTAGTTGATAGACCCACAAAAATAATTTTATGTCTATAATATATGCTATATACTATATATCAGATATAATATATGTTATATACTATATATCAGATGACTCCCCTCTGGAGTATTTCCATTCCAATTCTTCTTTTCTCTATTGTGCTTGATCTATTAAGGTTTAATTTACTTACAACAAAATGCGCACTCTCAAGTGTAAAGCTCAGGGGCATCTTATAAATGAATACACCTATGTACCTACCACTCAAAGATATAGATCAAGATGTTTCCAGCACCTAGAATATGCATCTTTATATCCATGTTCAGAAGTCTCTCCACACCGAATAAGGGAATTAATTTCCTGACTTCTATCCTCAAAGAATAATTTTGCCTAAATTTTGAATTTCACACAGGTAGAGTAATAACTACATATACTTTGTTAAAATTTGTTCATTGCTGTGACTAAAACATCTGATCAGAACAACTCAGAGGAAGAAAAGTTTATGTGGGTTCAGTCCATGATTCGCTGACTTCATTGTTCTGAACCTGAGGTAAGGGAGAACTACATGGCCGAAAAGTGTAGTGAAGAAAAACAGATCATTGTAGCAAGAAAACAGAGAAAGAGTGGGAGGAGCATTCCCCCAGTAATCTACTTCCTCTAACATGCCCAACCCCATACTGTAGACCTTTCACATTTTTAATTCATCAAATGGATTAATCCTCTGATTAGGTTTCATATCTCATAACCTAATGATTTCACCTCTGAACATTCTTGCATTGATACAGGAGCTTTGGGGGGACACCTGGTATCCAAACCATAACATGTTCTTTTGTATGTATAGCTCCTTCTACTCAACAGAATGCTTTAGAAATTCACCAATGCTGTTACATATGCCAGTGGATATTCTTTTTTATCACTGAATAGTGATAATTAATTGGCTTAGTCATTATTCTGTTGATGGACATTTGGTTTGTTTCCAGGTATTGTAAAAGGTTCATTATTTTTTGCAAGCAAGATATCCCATCTGTTTTACCTTCTTTCTCCTGCCCACAAGTCCCTTGAATATTATCCCTCTCAAGACTTCACTCAAGTCCAGATGTCTTTTATGACCATAAGGAACTCCATTGATATATTTCTTCACTTATCCCTCCCATTGTAACTTTAAAATCAAACTCAACTTCAACTTACAGAATGTGACTCAAACATCAGAAGTCACTGTTATTAAAGAATGTTTTCTTGGGACAACTCTAGAGTCTCAATGGAAAGTGAGAGCAGAGTAAAGGTAGTGTCCTCTATTTCCCCACATGTATCATAGCCTCTAGCATTGTGCCATATGCAATATTTGTTAAATGTTAAATCTGTAACTTCATGTCGCCTTCATAATGGCTCAATAGTGTTATAATATCTACAAATTTCATCATCAACAATATCATTAATTGGGTGCCTGCTATGAGCCAGCTGCTCATACCTCAATTCCACTGCCAGTTTCACTTCAAATAACTGGGATTACTTAACAAATTGCATAGCTACTTAAAGCCTGGATTGCAGCATATATAAAATGAGAGTACGAGTTCTTATGGCTAAGAGGTTTTGCTAAGCCATGGAGTTTTGCAAGGTGCCAAGAACCCAGCAAATGTGTAATAATTATTATCTCATTTTACTTTCAATAAATTTATTAAATTTTATTTAATTCTGCCAGTTTGGCAGCATTTCCATCATCATTCTCCAGATGCCTTTATAATACTATTATGGCATGGCAGCAGGCTATTAATTTGCTTGTTTCCCATCTTTTCTCACTAATATGCAAGTTCCTTGAGGACCAGAATTATGTCTCTTATAAGAATTGTATTCCCACACATAGAAGCATGCCTGGTGTTCAATAGATTTCCAATATGTATTTATTGAATACCTCAATGAATTATGTAGTGTCTATCGGGCTATGGGTGAAACTGAGGCTTAATACTTTAAATTAACCTAGCAAGTTCTACGGTTTTGATGCTGATTTGCTTTTCATCTCCTCAGGGACTTTCCTTTCTTTTAATTTTACCAGTAGAGGAGACCCCATTACTCAGCAAAACAATCCACCTGAGTGATTGGTTGTTCTGATTTTTAGGAAGTTTTTTCCTTATCCTGAGCTGACAGTGTGGTTCAAAATTAGTGTCTCTGAATTGAAAGGGACCTCAGGTAAAATAATTCCTATGCCTGGGTATCCAGCAGTTCCTGTTTGCCCGAGATGTCATGCTGCAGGCAGCATTTAATTCAGATGAGAAGTGACACCCACATCCTGATGCCTCAGCTGCCAGCAAAAGGCTAGTGACAACTTCCATTACACAGAAGGGTGAGCCAGGTGTCCCAGAAAAACTCCAGCTTCTCAAATCTCATCTACCTAATTAGATTCTCTCTGCAGAGTTAGCTGGATCCCTTCCTCTGTGTCAAGTCCCAAATGCTGCTTTAAAAAGTGTGCAGCTTCACTGCTGCAGTTCTGTAAAGGAGGAGCAGAAGTTGGCAATCATAGGACAGCAGGAGCTAGGTGACAGGAAGAACAAAGGGAAGAGGATTTTGGAGAGGGGAGAGATGAATATGAGAATATACTCTCTACCATATTTAGCAGAACGTGTTTTGTTTTTCAGGCATTGATTTGTAGCAAGTGTTTAACCTCATTAGGCTCAAGAGTTTTGAGATTTGGGAGAAAAATAATCTTTCCATGCCATCCTAGATTCTGTAGATGTTTGCCTTTAGAAAAATCTTCCAACGAGACTGTTGTCATTAACGCTAGACATCTTGGTCCTCTTTCTCTCCCTGGCTCAGAGAGTTTTATGCTGGAAGTTGGAGAGGTATGTTCCCTAAGTATGGAGGTAAATCTCTGCTACAGAAATGGTGATGAGGTTATGACAGCAGAGGGGCTTTGAGATATTCAAGAGAAAGGTTGGATTTGTTTCAAAGGATTTTTCACTGATGACATCGCTGATATCAAAATTGGTGTGTGTCCATGTTTGTGTGCATGCTTATCTGTCTCCTGAAACAACCACGAATCAAGTATAATGCAGGACCAGAGGAAATTTTATGACAAGTTCAGAATAGAAAACATACTTTTTGTGTCAAACAGTATGTTTCCCATGAAGAGAAAAACAGTGCACCATAATGTAACCATAATTTTAATCCCAGAGTCAAGACATAACATGTAGCTATGAGAAATAATTTCTGAATTTGAGAAAAATCTCTGACTCTAGGACTTGACGAGAATATTCTCTGTACACAGAATTTCATGATAGGACCCTAGGTAAGCACAAAGAGGAATTCCATTTCCTATGAGCCATCTCCACTGAAGAAATAATTTCTTTAAGTCAGGTACAAGGCCTTGGAGAGGTGGGGGTGGATCAATTTAGACATACATTTAAAATAGAGACATGCCTTCAAGAAACGTGCAGTACAGTGAAAAAGAAATGGCATATATGCAGGTGACCACAGGACATAGTCTGCAGTGATAAATGCAATATTAATTACCATAGAGAAAATTACCATAGAGAAAAAACATTGTTGAGGATGAGGCTAGGGAGAAGACACTGGGGTCTCACAAATTTCAGGTTTGGGCAATAAAGTTGAATGCCAGGATCATCTTAATTGTGAATCATGGTGGGGCATTCTAAGAAGTTTGGGGAAGATATGCATTATTACCACAAAGAGGTCATGCTGGGGCCTTCCCACTTATTAGCACAAGGACCAGGGATCCACAGGAACCAACAGGAATGAATCCCTTCAATGGGGAGCGATTCTGTAGGAACTGAAGGGCAATGTTGAAGTCAGACAGGAGGGTGTTCAGCAATGGGATCAATTCTATTTTCAAATTATATCTTTTAAAAGGATTTTGAAAAAGGCTTTATAACTAGGGTAAATAAATAATGGCAAAGATTGGGGCATCAAAAAAGAGTCCAAAAAAGGCAAGAGTGGTAGTAGAAAACCTCAGGAGGATAAAATGAAGGTCATGGTCAAGATGGAAGCACACACATGCACAACTGAGATAGAGATAAAGTGAGAGAGAGGGTGGCTAAGCTCTGGAAATCATCTTCTTAGCTTGTCTCTTAGGTTAAAAAAAATATATATATATATATATATATATATATATATATATATATATATATATTTAAAAGAAACATGTTAATACCTAAACAGTACCTGGGTATTAGATTTATAGCTTATTTTGATTTTCCTATAAAATAGTTTACTCAATTTTGTATGATTCACATAGTTATAAAATGTTAAAATGTTATTTAAATTATTTTAAAAACTTGTTTCTGAATAGTGGAAGAATAAAACACCATGGAATTCTTCAGAGAGCAGATTAGTGTTAGGATTTCTGGTTCCATTCTCTCTGCATCCCAAGACAGAGCTAAGCAGTCCCCCAAAGAATAGTCTAGATCTCTCTTTTCTGAGAGATTGGCAGGCTAGAGCCCCTGGGAGGTGCCAGCTCACAGGCTGTTGGATCCATTCTCATTTGGAAGCCTGAGGCTAGAAGGCAATATTTAGAGTAACACTTAATGTTGAAACCAATTTGAAATACCAAGAAAAATTGTTAGTGAGGCAGAAAAACTACAGCTACAACTCACCACATCAGCAGTCCCTGAGAGACCAGGACAGATGGAGGTACTTGGGAAAGATTCTCTTGGGACCCTTGACTCACTTCACTTCCCAGGAATCAGGGGGAAAGGGTATAAATGGCTAAGACCAACACCAGTGGATGCCAATAGTAAAGGTGGAAAATTTAAACAAGAAACAAGACAATTCCCTGCTTTGATCATTGCCAAGAAGTAAAATAGGTACATTTATTCTTTTAAGATCCAATCTTTATATGAGATAGACCATTTGCAGAAAAAAAGCATAAAAGGCAGATTTTTCTCCCAACTCCCATTAATCCCTGTCTTTTCGTTCCATCTACCATTTTGCTTCTCACTTAGTTCTGATTCTGATTCTTTGAGCACATAGGTGTGCAAAGTTACATGCAATACCTTCTCTTACTCATCCATGACTTCTCCCTTCCTCCTCTTCGGAAGGACCAAAGCCATGAGCTTGGCTCTAGAGAACAAGAAGTCACTTGTTTCCAACATACATTTATATACAAACCCTCTCCTTTCCCCTTTCTCTCATATGTTCTTCTGAAAATGAACCACAGTATATTAAAAATCTTTCTTCATTTGCATTGGATGATTCTCACTTAGGTTGACATGGATGTCACCTTCACCTTCTATTTAAACCTCTTCATTTCCATATATTTTATATTTCATAGAGAATGTGCCGTGGTCCACTTCTATTTCTCCTTCAGCGTGGTGATACTAAGTATGAAAAGGCTGTGTTCCTGTGTTTGAACCAACTTTTTCACTGCTGTAACCAAAAGACATGACAAGAACAATTTTACAGGAGGAAAAGTGAATTTTGGGACTCCTGGTTTTAGAGATCTTAGTCCACAGGAAGCCAACTCCATTACTCTGGACCAAAAATGAGGCAGAATGTCATGGTAGAAGAGTGCGGTGGCAGAGGGAAGCTCAGGACATGAACACCAAGAAGCAGAGAGAGACTAAGCTCAGCTCACAAAATATACACCTGAAAGGCATGCTCCTAATGACCCACCTCCTCCAGCCACACCCACCTGCCTACAGTTACCACCCAGTTAATCCCTATCAGAGGATTAATGCAATGATTAGGTTAAGGCTCTCATAAGTAAATCATTTCACCTCTAAACTTTCTTGCATTGTCTCACAAATGAGCCTTTGCAGGATACCTCATATCTAAACCATAATACCCTCCAACAGGAAATTAATGTGAGGGGTTTCTTTATCTGCTACTCTGCAAACTTAATTTTTTTCTAAATTTCTCTAGGGTTCAAGCTTGGATTTTAAAACACTTATTTATATTTTTAAATCCCAGTAGTTATCTGAGATTAGGCAGGCTAAAGGCTGAGGACAGAGTTGTTTCCAGAATGGAAAGCTGTAACTGTAGCCTTTGTGGATGGAAGAACAGTGATACTACTGAACTCAGAGCAACAGGAAGGATCCAGAGGAACAAAGACCTCAGCCTCTCCTTCCTCCATCTAACCTCCAAGTACAGTCTCCCACTGGCCTCATCCAGAATCTGGAGGAATTCACTGCACATGCCTGAAAGTATATGTGCATCTCCGTTTACATAATGTTAGTCCACATAAGTATGGTCATTATATTTTGTTTTCTGAAATTTGCATTTTCATCTTAATAACAGGTGAAAAAATCCCCATGATTACTGTGAAATAGAATAAAACTAGGAAATACTGATAATCAGTCTATGTCCAAAGGTGTTATTCTGTAGAAGGGTCAATCATTAGGGTAAAACTCAGATCAGATTCTCTTAGGTTGTGCTTGGCTCAATATTATGAATTCAGATAAATAAAAGAAGGTCTTGCAGATTTCAGATCATAAGAGTGTTAAGAGAATATTTTAGTTATTCTGCAACTCAGGCCATTTTACCAGGTTAAGTAAAGAAAGGGGAACTTTTCTGGCTAGATAGGTCATTACTCATAGGAGCAACTTACAGAAAACAGGGAAAAAATATATTTCTGAGCTGACTCAGATTGCTGAGTAATTTCAGGAATGGCCACTTTAGCTAGCAAAAGAAGTTATCTTTATCCAAAAGTAATTTGAAAGAAGTCATGTTTTAAACTTTTGGGGGTAGAGTAGAATCACATTATAAATATTTAGTAACTTTTCATGTTTTCCATTTCAGTGCCTTATCTTAGTATCCCAGTGTTTAAATGACTCTTTGTTATTCCATATTAGCTATGCACCATAAATTTATTCATCACTAACATATTGAAGGACATTTACTTTTGTTCTATTTTTTAAAAATTCTAAATTGAACCAAACATCCTTTTAAAATTTCATTGTATCAATACAAAAAGTATACAGAGTTCAGTACATTGCTATTAAGTAGCTTTATCTGAATGAACACAATATTTAGGATCCCAGAAGCATCCTCATAACTCCTACCAAACATTCTTCTCTTCCTCCTCTCCAAACTTTGCAAGCACATGACAATTTTTTTAAATTTAAGAATTTATTTAAATTTATTTAATTAGGTATATATGAAAACAGAATGCATTTGATTCATTGTACACAGTTGCAGCACAATTTTTCATTTCTCTGGTTGTACCCAATGTAGTGTCGCACCATAAGTGCAGTCATACATGTACCTAGGGTAATTATGTCCATCTCATTCCACCATCTTTCCTGTCCCCGTGCCCACTCCGAAACTTCCCTCCTCTTTGTCTAATCACAGTTCCTTTTTTTCCCCATGCCTCCCCACTTTCCATTATGGATCAGCATCCATTTATCAGAGAGAACATTAGGCCTTTGGTTTGGGGGATTGGCTTACTTTGCTTAGCATGATATTCCCCAACTCCATCCATTTACCTGCAAATGCCATAATTTTATTCTCTCTTAATGCTGAATAATATTCCATTGTGTATATATGCCACAGTTTCTTTATTATGTAAATAGAATAATGCAGTAAGTAGTCTCTTATGTTTGTATTATTTGATTCAAAATCATAGTTGAATTAATCCTTTAACATTTAGTGGTAGTTTAATATTTTAATTAAAATTGTTTAATATTCCATTATATTTATCATGTAGAGTGGATGGATACTTGTGTTGTTACTAGTTTGTTGCTATTATGATCAATAATGCTGTAAATATTCTTATTTATGCATATTCTTATGCATATATGTACATAGGTAAGTATATGTAATAATCATAGTTTGCTTCACATTATGTCCATGTGTATGTATAAATATGAACATGTATTTATGTACATATATGTGTGTATATATATATTTATGTTCATATATTTATGTGTACATCATATCTATTTATATGTGAAGCAAACTTTCATTATTATGGAAGTAACCCAGTGTTACAAATTTTTACCAAATTTAAATTATCAAAATTTCTATTTTATCAAATATTACATTATTACTTTATTGTTAATAAATTTATTATCAATAATATTATATTATTATATAATTTTTACTTTTTTGTGGGGGGTGGGTAACAGTGATTGAGTAAGTGGCACTTGACCACTGAGCCACATCCCCAGCCCTATTTTTGTATTTCATTTAGAGACAGGGTATCACTGACTTGCTTAGCACCTTGCTTTTGCTGAGGCTTACTTTGAAGTTTTAATCCTCCTGCCTCAGCCTCCTGAACCACTGGGATTACAGGTATGCACCATCATGCCCAGACTGTTTTTTACATCTTATTTCTACTAACAAATCTTCATAGAATTATTGTCTCATTTTTATATTCTGTTTTTGTGAAGTACCTTTACAAATGAAATACATTTTTTATTATTTTACTGGTTGTGGCCACACCAATGTTTATAGCAGCTCAATTCACAATAGCTAAGCAATGGAACCAACCTAGGTGTCCTTCAACAAATGAATGGAGAAAGAAAATATGATTTGAGAGTCTTCTAGTCTTCTTTAAAAAGACAAGGGGGCTCCACAGAGAAAGATTTTCAGCGATCACTGTCCTGAGAAGTCATTGCCCTCCAAACTAAAAACTATTGTTTCATATGTTGTGTTTAGTTTTCTTTTTCTATGAAGTAGGAGTGTAATTCTGGTCCTTGGTACTCCAGCACGGCTGAGAGTGAGTCACAATTATCTCCTTTTAGCAAAAGGATCCAGTTGAAACCTCACATTACACTCAGATGCCCTCTCTAGTCTACTTCAGTGCAGAACAATTTTCAGTGTTTCTTTCCCTTTACAACTTTGATGTTTCTCAAGATTAAGTCAATCATTTTGTAAGCATTTTCTCAATTTGTATTTGAGAATTTAAAAATTCTAAATTTTTAAATGGCATTAATTTTACTCATAAGTATACCCACATTCTGCATTTTGGGGCCAGAATGTTTTGGGGTCCAGCATGTTAACGAGCCAATGCCCTTTTCTCCTGACTTCTCTTGGGGGCTGTGCAGTATTGGCTTGCCTGTTACTGGTGGTGCCTTGATCATGGCTTAGGTGGTTTCTCCTAGATTTCTCCATTTTGCAGCTACCCCTCTCCCTTTCAAACTAGTACATCTTTTGAGAAGAGGTACTTTAAAACTATGTAAGAATTTTCTTCCTTATTTTAATGTTCCCCACAATGGATGTTTCTTGCCTTCGTTTATTATAACAGTTGTAGTTACCAAGTGTTGACTTTAGAATTCCATCGTTCCTTCTAACATTTATTACTTGAAATCCTAGTTTTGTATTTATTACTTGAAATTCCCCTGTTCATCTATTTTTATGAGTGTAGATTGATGGATGCTCATTTTATTCAATGGGTCATAATCCATGAATCTCATAAATTATTGTTGTGTTACTGACACTCCCTGAGACTTGGCTAGGAACCCTGGAGCAGACTCTTGTTCTTTTGACATGTCCCCAATCATACTTTGTGCCTTCTTTCAGACACGGGATATTCCAAATTAATCTCTTACTTTCTCTGCCTCAGGTCTAAAATTAGCCATTTCTCCATGAGGCCCTAGTTCCTTTAGTTCCTAGTTTATGTATATATAATTATGTGTATATGCACAGAGATATCACATAGATACATATAAATACATTATGTTTATGAATTATGCATTGTGCATTTGAGTGTGTACGTGTGTCTATATATATCTATATTTATTTATATACTTACCCGTATATTTTGAAAACCATAAGTTTATATTCATACCTAAAACTGAAAGCAAGACCACAATGTTTATTCTAGCTTCCCACATTTTCATATTTGTACCTTTTTCCTCTGACATAGGAATTCTGGCCTCCTTTATCCTTAATATATTGATTTATTTGCTCATTACCTAGGTTTGTAATAAATCTCCTAACCTCCTGGGCTGCTTCCCATCGCAGAGGTCTTCATCGTATGAGCTCTGACTCTTGGAGAACCACCAACCAGTTTGGCACCTTTCATGGGCATGCCCCAGCTTCGGCCACTCTGACCTCCTCCTTCGCTCTATTTCCCACCTGGGTGCAGCCAGAAAAGAAAGAAGGTAAGCCACGGATAATACTGATGACTTCAAACTTTGAATTTGTACCAGTTTTATCTGTGACCATATCATTGTCTTAAAGAAATTTTTTTATTTTATATATTTCCAGAGAAGTTACAGGGTTGATAGAGTATTCCTGTACCTCATTCATCCCATCTCAGTTTTCCCTAATTTTATCTTCTTAAATTTCAAGTTAAACTTGTCACAACTAAAGAACTAACATTGGTATTTCACTTTTAATTAAACCCCACAGTCTATTTGGGTTTTACAACTTTTTCACCCAACATCCTTCTGCTGTTCCTGGACCCCATTCAGGAGACCCATTCCATGTAGTCATTACATGTGCTTAGGCTCCTCTGGACTGTGACAGTTTTTGCTGACTATGATTGGTCTTGAAGAGTACCCAAGATGTACTTTTTAGAATATCCTTCATTTTGGCTTTATGTCATGTTTTTCTCAAGGTTGTTTGGGAAATGAAGTTATACACTCAAGGGTATATCTTAGTGATGTGACTTATCATTGATGAACTTGGTCAACTTATCAAGGGTGTTGACCATTTTCCCCCACTATAAGATTACTTTTCCACTTTTTTTTTCAACTTGTGCTTCCTTTTTTCTTTGTTTCTCTTTTCTTTCTTTCTTTTGGTGCATTATAGTTATACAAAAAAGTTGGGTTCATTTTGACATAATCATACATAATGAAAATGAATTTATTCCATTTCAGTCCCTGGTATCTCCCTTTTCCTCCCCTCTTTCTCCCCCCACCCAATCCCTCTTCTTCTAACTCTACAGTTCCATCCTCCACTCATTTAAACATTTTAAATTTGTGTTTTATAGATATACATAAAGGTGGAATTCACTGTGGTATATTTATACATGCACATGATTTCTTCCCCTTTCTGGTCTCTCATTCTACACTTGATCTTAGCCAAAAGGCCGAGAAGCGATCTGGTCTCTCATTCTTCTCCTCATTTTCTTCTATTCCACTGATCTTCCCTCTGCCTTTATGATATCTGAACCACCATTTCCTTACCCATGCTTTGGTGTAGCTTCCACATATGAGAGGACACATTTGATCCTTGATTGTCTGAGTCTGGCTTATTTCAATTAGCATGATCTCTTATTCTACCCATTTACTGGCAACTGCCATAATTTCATTCTTCTTTATGACTGAGTAAAACTCCATCATGTGTATATACCACATTTTCTTTATTCATTTACCTATTGACAGGCTCCAGAACTGGTTCCATATCTTGGCTTTTGTGAGTTGTGCTGTTATAAACATTGACATGGCGGTATCACAATAGTCTGTTGATTCTAGTTATTTTGGATAAATATTAAGGAGTGGGATAGCTGGATCATATGATGGTTCCATTCCTAGTTTTCAAGGAATATCCATTCTGCTTTCCAGAGTACCAACCCATTTGTTTTGAAGCAAACTAAACACAGCTCACACTAAGACAGACTTTCCTTTAGTTTTATGTTTGCTTTTGCTTATGGTAATTTGCTTTTTTTTGTGTTCTGTAATTCTTTGCAAGTATAATATCAATGGAGTTTTATCTGTGGTCATCCTGTGTAGCATGGCATGTAAAACATCACTTATGTCCCACATCAAAGTCTCAGCCCAAATAAACTCCTTTTCTGATTGCCACAATGGTGACCAGTTCTCCCTCAACTCTTACTGACTTCATATAGGCACAACCCGACATCACCTAGTCTCATATTCACACTACCTGTCTCTTACCCCTTGCCTGCAGCTTCCCTTTTGATTTCAGGGTGGAGAACATCACACACCTTACTCAGTGAACACCAGAAGAGTGGGGAGTTAATGCCTCATGGGATAACCACCAGCAAAAGCAATAGGGAGCTAGGAGATAGAGCTGTCCCCTTGCTTCTTCTGGAAAGACAGCTGAGATGAGTGACACAGTTACATGGAGGAGGGTGCGGAGACAGTAAGCAATTGCAGGACCCAGTGACACATCATCATGTTGGCAGCTGTGCTTCCATCCCAGTTTAACCCCTTTTGTCTCACACTTACTCTATAGAACAGTAGCCCCTGAGTCCTGTGCCATAGCTTTCTTAAGGATCCAGACTATGACAAGGGTCTCTGCCTAGCCCTCCTGAGATATTACAAGCTTAGGACCACCTTTTGTCTAAATTTATCATATTGGGTTTCCCTGGACCATGTGGGTACTACACATTCCAGACTTAAACCCTCATGAACACAGCATTATGTTTCTAAATTTTTCAGGGGATCTCCCACTCTCCCATTCAGAATTCATGGCAAAAGAGACTGTTTTAAAAAAATCTTTCAAGTGCCATTAAATAAACTCTAGTCTATCTTATTACTAGTATAAAGCATTCTTATTATCATAGGAGTTCTGTGTATTAGTAGAGAACCTTTTCTCCTATCCTACATAAGGCTCTTAAAATTTTCTCGATTATTCAAGATTACCCCAAAGCAGCTGAGACCTCACTGCCTACCCATGACTGTTTTTAGATGGTTTCTCACTTTTGGTTCCTTGATATTTACCTTATATTTTTGAAAGCCCTGCTCTGCATTCCATTCACATTTACTATTTTTCATCCAGGTTTTTTTTTTCCTAGGTGTTTTTATTGTTGGGACTCTCATGATACATTGTTTTCTATATTCCCAGGAACACAAATTCGGAATATTTGCAATTCTGTGAGGCATGGTGATCTGGTTTACAAATACACATCAACTTGGAAGCAGGGATACAACAGGAGTATTTTCTACAAGCAAACACAGGCCTTCCCTGAGAAATAATATGGAAGTAGAAAGGTCAGGAAAAATAGGTATGAACAAGAAGGAATGCATTTCAACCTTACCATAGTTAGTGGAGAGACAATCAACTCTACCTATTTCTAAACACCTGAAGGTTATCTAAGTCATAGGCTGAAATTATTAATGTCGGTAATGCTGATGTCGAATCACTAAGGAAACTCAACATTTAGAAAATATTCACGTCAAGGATAGGAACTCCATATAACACATTTTAAGGTATTTTGGGGGATAACTTGAAATGTTACTATTTAATAGAGTGAATAATAATAAGATAAAAATCATCATCTCTACCAATTATTGAGCTTCTAATAGGTGTCAGGCACCGTGCTCTACATTTTAACTCATTCTTACAACATTAGCTTTAATTCTCAGAATAAACCCGCACGATAACTATTATAAGCTTTGCTTTATAATAAGTTAGCATTAAAGCTACACAATTAGTAAGTGGCTGAGAGAGAATTACAAATTTCTCTGCTTTTTTTTTTTTTCTATTTCACCATGTTGCTGTCATTTTCCATCTGGGAAAATTTCTTATCCTATAACACATCCTCAGAATATCCCAAAGAACTGAGGCATCATCACACTTCTTTGCCTAGGAGATTCCCTGACATCTCAGGAGAAGGGAGCACGTCCTCCACGTCTATCCTTTGGCTTCTCTTTCTGAACCCTCTCTAGCAGGTTCTGGGGATGGTCAGAT
This sequence comes from Marmota flaviventris, assembly GCF_047511675.1. Lineage (NCBI taxonomy): Eukaryota > Metazoa > Chordata > Mammalia > Rodentia > Sciuridae > Marmota > Marmota flaviventris. The sequence continues at coordinate 193,821,097 of NC_092498.1, forward strand.
CTGTTCTCTGGAAGCGGCTGATGGAGCTATTTTGGCAGACTTGCCTCATTTATGGCATTGAAACCAGCAGGGAGATGAAGAGGAGGGGGGTTTGCTGGGTAGTGAGTCAAAAATGACAAAAACAGTAACAAACAGGAGGGACAAGTTTTCAAATATGATAATCCTGTCTGGACAGTTGACAAAGAACAAATGCTCCCTGGCTCCCTGTGGAAATGATAATTTTAAAAAGCGGACTGGGGAGCTTCAGATAATTATTTAGTCCTCTTAAATATTTATGAGCTCCAGTGTGCTACATACATTTTAAAAGACAGTTGACAACTGCAGCATATATCATCTTGTTCCCTCTGCACACTAAAAATAGTTTCCCTTTTTAATGTAAAAACAATACTTGCCGTTTGGTGTCCATGAAATAAAAGACCATAAAATACTAATTCAGAGGCAATGATGGGGAAGAATGCTAGAAGAAGTTTTTTTCTTGTAAACTTTCAGATGAATAATCTGGCCTGCCACTTCTGCTTGAGAGAAAGGCTATCTATCGGGGCCACTCTTGATTAGTCGCCAGGATTGGGATGAGGGTTCTGGGAGCCTGAGGTTAAGGTTGCTCATCTCGACTCAGGGGATGCTGGAAGCTTAAGGCAGGAGCCCAGTCATAGCCTGGGGGAGGAAACTTAGAATTGATTTCAGCAATGAGAACCCAGTGTGGGATCAAAGAGGCAGAACGTTGGCAGGCACAGGAGAAAAAGAACAGAAGGAAAGGAGACTGCCAGGAAGCCAGGCCTGGGCCATTGTTTCAAGCAGGGCTCATGTTTTCCCTCTTCTTTCAGGGGGGGCAGACGCAGGCATGCAGATCAATCTGGCAGGTTTCATCGGACAATTGTGCATCTTCCAGTCTCTCCTATCTTCCATGCAGGTAGAAGCATCCTGGATCCCGTCAGGGCCCCTGTTGGATTCAGTCTGGCAGCAGGTTCGCCCATTCCCCAGCTATGGAGGTTATTGACTGTTGTCATCTCTCAGACACTGCTTTTTCCAAAGACTTGTTCTTGGCCTAAAAGGAAGTAGCTTGATTGACTGATTATCTACTGCTTGAGCCAAGCATGTGGCTCTTCCATATGGGACCAACTCTATAGTGTTGCAGAGCAATCCCTGGGTCAGCTGAAGTTCCTGCTCAGCTGAGACCACATCCATTCTGGCTTAGCTCCTCCTGCCTCATCCTGCTGTCTTTCCTTGTATGTGTGTCTCATCCATCACCTCTCCCTCCGTGAAGCATTGAGACTCCTCATCTCTGGCCTTTCTTGGAGACCCAGCAAGTCAGAAAGATAAGGAAGATACGTGTCCTCTCCACCAGATGGAGGAGAAAAGGGGAAGTGGCTTCTTTCATACCATACAAAGTGCAATTGACACCTTCGACCTTTGCTAACCAAACATGCAGATCAATCTGGCAGGTTTCATCAGACAATTGTGCAATTGCGCCCCACCCCCACCCCAGCAATACCACAGGAGCTCCATGAACTGAGCTATTCTCTGTGCTCAAAATATGCTTCTCCAAAACACTCACCTCATGCTTTCAAACCCAGTCACTGTCTATGAGCACCTCCTTCGTGTCCTGCCCCTATTCCTCAACCCTGGGCTGTCCATTTTCTCTTTCACCTGGACCTCTGTAACGATTCATATTGTTTTTAGTTATTGACATATTACAGCATATCATGAGGTTGGCTCTAAATTTACTGAGAGCCCCAGACATGCACTAACTTGTCTCAGCTACAGGAGATGAGGCAGGGTAATATTCTACCTTGAAATTCTTCTGCTCAGGGTGGCAGTTTCTTTTTTTACCCCCTTATGCCTACCAAAGGCACCAACTTCCCCCCCATTTCCTATTTCAATCTGACCGAGGGCGTCAGGAACACTCAGGGCTAACAGCGATGCTATTGGACTGTCTGGAAGTGGTGTTTCTAAGAGCCTATCTCATAGGTAGGTTTGATGATAGGAGGACAGTAGGAGCATCCTGAGAACCCAAAGTCTCCTCCAGAAATACTGAAGAGGTGGGTTGGTTCCAGGCCATCCTCATGAACATCAAGCATCTTGACTAAATTCCATGCTAACATAAACAAGCCTTATTAAAATAGCAACAAGGATGTTTTCTTATAATCAACCTGGTAATAAAATCGTTAAGGGGAGAGGTTGTCTTGGTAACACCACCTATAAAAGCTTCCACATCACAGAATTCCTGTTCAGCTGAGACCACATCCATCCTGGCTTAGCTCCTCCTGCCTCATCCTGCTGTCTATAGCTGGGATGGTTGGGTAGACTGCCAAGGGGCACCAGCCCCCCACCTCCAGTTCCAGAGCTTACAGCTTTGAGACCCTAATAAGCAATACCTGGCACAGTCCCTTGAGTACCACTGTGCCGAGACAATCTACACACAATAGGAGACACCCATAAACAAAAGCATAGGCAGAAGTGTGTATGCATATGCACTCAGAAGCAGAGGAATTCTGCCTTCAGGTCAGAGCTGAGATGTGAGTTCCTGGGTCTGCTGTACTGAGTAATGGGGAAACACCAGGGGAAGGGATAGCATCAGCCTGACTTAAAGGAGTTTCCTTTGACTGACAGAGTGGAGGTCCTGAAACTGTAGCTTATCCTCATTTTCACATCTAGGTTTCGAAACTGTTACTAAAAGGCTTTGTCCTAAAGTAGCTGAAGAGGAGGTTGGTGGATGGACCACATATGATAAGAAGAGTCAGGATCACCCCAGGAATATTGCTTCAGACAGAGGATAGGATGTGATGGGTGTAGACAAGTCTGTGAGAATCCTACACATTTGATGAAGTAGTCATGCCTAGCCTGAGCTAGCTAGGGGCTCAGACACAGTCCTCCTGCAGTTGACAGAAGAAGGAGGAGAAGAGAAGGACATGTTTGATAAGGGTCTGAAAAGGATCCCACAGAGAAAATTCTTCACATGATCTGGAAAAAAAATAAGCCATCTATTTGGTCCACCTGGCATTTTCAAGAACTCAGATCTTGTTCTCACCAGGCATTAAGGTTAAGAGTGTCTTCTGAAAATAGTGGTCTCTCTCTTTCACATGTAGTGTGAAACCCATGCAGTGAAGTTCTATAGACACAACCAGCAATGCAGAGATTAATGATCTCAGGGCATACAGATTTGGTAACATGCTACAGAAATTGGTCGGTAGGGTCTAGCTCTGTGTGGAGAAATAAATGCAGAGTTGGAATCACACCATGATAGGTTCAACCCTTCTTTAAGCCTTGGTCTCCAAATCAGTGTCCATGTACATCACTGGGAGGATGTTGGGTTTGTAAACAGAAGACAGAGTGTGAATCTCATTAATAAGACTATGTATTATTAATTGTCATGTTCTGAACAAGTCAACTTGAGCCTGTTTTCTCATCTATAGAAAGGGTATGACAATGCCCATGTCTCAAGGTTATTGTGAAAAATAAATGAGATTACTTATGGAAATGTATTTAGTATTCTGCCAACTATGGAGTTAAAAATTGCCACTCTTTAATGAAAATCTATTATCTGCTAGATTCTCCATTAAGCTCAGTAATGGTGATAAAAAGATGAACATGACAAAGAGCTCACAATCCTGTTCAGGAGAGATGACTAAGTTATGCTGCCGGTGAAGAGATCACAGGTGGATCAGGGTATGATATTTAAGACCCTACCAAAGCCATCTCTAATGGACTTTAAGCACAGAAGCCCCACTTCATTTCTGTTCCATAGCAATAGAATTAACACATAGTTCATCTGCTTACTGGTTGAAGGGAAGAATGAATAAATGCATGCATGAATGAGTTGCACTCAGCTTAGTTGCTTAAATCTTTGTTTACCTCCTCTGTTGCAAGCCCATTAAAGCATGAGGGCTACATCTTACTCATCTATATATACTATGTCTAGCTGAAGACAAAAATAACTGTTGAATTTTATTGTTGTTGAATGAATCCATGCATAAAATGCTCTGCCAATATTGCCAAGCCAATGATGAATTTAGGAAGGATAGATAAATTAGGGAAGGAAGGAAAGCTGTTTGAAATGAGAATATGTGTACAGGATAAAATCAGCATAATCAAAAGGAACATGTGACCAAAGACATAAAAGTTGAAGCTTGTCATCATATGCAAAATAAGAATTACTTAGATAGCCACTTGTTACCAAGTACTATGCTTTAAATTTTTATATTGCTTAATATGCACAACAATTTTATTTTTGGGTGTTGGGGTGCCAGGGATTGAACTAGGGGCACTCAACCACTGAGCCACATCCCCAGCCCTATTTTGTATTTTATTTACAGACAGGGTCTTACTGAGTTGCTTTAGTACTTCACTGTTCCTGAGTCTAGCTGTGAACTTGTGATCCTCCTGTCTCAGCCTCCCAAGCCGTGGCAATTACAGATATGCACCACCACACCTGGCCTCAAATTAATGTTCTTTGACAAATGGGGAAACTGAGTCTTGGAGCAATAAAGGGACTTACTCATATTTATTGAAGTCGTTACCTGGAAAACTGGGACTCAATTCAGATCCATGTAAGTCCAATTCAGACTTTTTGACTACCTGTGCAAAGGTGATTCTACTACAGCACACATTTTTGTTTTTCCATCAATACTAAAGCAAGTCATTTTGGTTTCAGAGTCTAAATGAAAGTATTGGGGTTGACCCTCTGGGAACCAAATATTAGACCAACTACCTTTCTCCCAAAGCATCATAAGATATTTTTCAAAGCCCTAATTAGAGTTATTTTATTATAGCCCAATGCCAAAGCACAGATTTCTAATAGATTTTTCCTTTATGATCTAGGAACAAACTAATCTGATAGGTTCACAATGTAATTTCATTCCTCAAGAGAAAAGATGGGAACATTGCATCTGAAAAACCAACTCCTAGGTTTGGGAAAAGGTGATTTTTCAACAGTGGAAAAACCATTCCAGCTCCTCCTTTGGAAGTCGGGGGCTGCCCTGATGGAAATGGGCTATAGGATGTCATCTTCCATCAGACATCCCTCTTGGAGGTAGAAAAGTTGCAAGTTCAAAGCAAATGAACCATACTTGCGGCTGACTTCACTTGTTAAGGTTGACTAACTGGACAGTGCTGTTTATTCCAAATAAGAAGTTATCTGCTGATGTCACCACTCATTCCTGAGATAGTTGACCAGAATATAAATGGAGTAGCATTATGATTAAAGCAAGAATAACATTGAAAACTGATAAGAACAATTCAGCCATATGGAAGGCTGCTGAATGCAGTGACATTCACTATTGTCATTCATGTGGTATTTTTGTTTATGTTGGTTAAGAAAAACAAACATTTCTCCACATTGCAGCATTATGTCAATGCAAAAACACACTAGGAAGCATAATCCATTTGCTCACCGCATGTTCATTTTACTGATCCAAGCCATTTGAGGAGATCATTTAGCTCAGCTCAGAGTGATTGTATTAATTACTGATTCTAACCCCCAATGCCAGCATCTATTAAGCCTCTACTCTGAGCCAAAAACTGTCAATGTGAGGAAAGACATAACTTTACATTTTGAGGGGGAGCTTGCAACTTACATGAAAAATTTTGCAACATACACGTATTGAACATTTTATCTTTATTCATTCATGTAGCAAATATTTATTAAGCACCTAAGAGTCTAGAAGGTGAAGATCAATATTGAACCAAAGGTAGACAATTGCTGCTCAATTTCTAATGAAGGAAGTCTAACTGTAAACAAAGAAATAAGTATACTTATAATGTGACAGGCCCAGCTTGGGAGGCTGAAGCAGGAAGATCATGAGATCAAAGCCAGCCTCAATAAGAAGCAAGGTGCTAAAGCAACTCAGTGAGACTCTGTCTCTAAATAAAATACAAAATAGGGCTGGGGGTGTGGCTCAATTGTTGAGGGACCCTGAGTTCAGTCCCTGGTACCCACTCCCAAAATAATGTGACAGGTCCTATGAAGAATAAAGGGAGAAGAAAGGGATGTAGAGTAACAAGGATGGGTTTGGTAGTGCTACTTTGTGATTATGAGAGACAGTTGAAATGTTCAAAGGAAAATACTAAGAAAGCGATGCATCTCGAAAGGGTGTTTGAGGCAGAAAATAATTGAACAGGCAATGTGAAGGAAGTGTGCTTGGTTCTAGCAGTCAAGGACCATAAGAGAGGTTGGTGTGGCTGGAGGGGAGTGATAGAATGGGAGGAGAGGCATTTACAGAAGCAGAACAGCCAGATCAAGTGGAGCCTTGCAGCATCTCTGGGATGTCAGCTGCTTCTCTGAGTGTGTTAGAAGCATTGGAGGGGTTTCCCAGAGGAGTGACATCATCTGGTTTGAATTTGAAAAAGATTATCCAGGGTCCTTTTGAACAATAAATGGTCAGGCAACAAAACGGGCAGTGAGGTTAGATAGGAAACTATTGGCAATAATCAGGATGAGAGACGATGGTGACTAGAATCAGGGCAATAACAAAGGGAGAGATTGGATTATGGATGCAATTTTTTTTCAAATGGAGACAACTGGACTTGTTGATGCATTTGCACAGGATTTAAGAGAAAGAAATTGAGACTCAATGTCTTAGAGGCTACAACAAATGGAAACATGCACCTGCCATTCAGGGGACAGTAAAAACCATGAAAGGAACAGTTTTACTGTGGGTGTTATGCTTTTAGTTATTATGTGAGTTTAAGATGTCTTACGTGTTAGCCTGGGACCCAAGAGAGTATCTGTGCTCTAGATGTAAATTTGGGAAACTTTGACATAAAATTATTTTGTTTTGCTTGTCATTGAGAGATGAGATTGCCCAAAGGATCAATTAATAGAATCCAGAAAGGTCAGTGGTGAGCTCTGAGATGTACCAAGGTTTAGAGACTGGGAACAGAAGAATAAATTAGCAAAGGAGATAGAAAAGGAGAGCTGGGCACAGGGGCATAGCTGATAGAGGGGGTGATAGAATCCAAGGAAAGAAAGTGTTCCACTCACCCAGGAACAGAATGACCAAGAGTTGTGTATGTGCATCATGAATGCCAAAAGCCTGAAATCGATCTTATGTTCTACAGAAATTAAAAAGAAAAAGTGATAATTAAGATTGGAATATTGTAGAGGCAACTTTGTGGAGAGGATCTGATTCATTATAGGGTTGTAATGGACAGAAAATAAACATTCTATATAAGAGATATTTCACGTTTCAAATGCAAAAAAAAAAAAAAAGTTTAGCATATGCCAAGCACTGTTCTAAAAAAATTTCCATAGTCTTATGATTATATTTGACATGTCCCCCAAAAGCTCATGTGTGAAATAATGCAAGAATATTCAAAGGTGAAATGATCAGATTATGAGAGGTATGACCTAACCAGTAGATAAATTCATTGATATGGATTAACTGGATAGTAACTGATGGATATTAGGATGTGGCTGGAGGAAGTAGGAAAGTCACCAAGGATGTGACTTTGGGGTTTATATTTTGTCATTGGTGAGGAGAGTTCTCTCTGTTTTCTAGTTTCCATGTCCTGAGCTGCTTCCCTCTGCCATGCCCTTTCTGCCATGATGTTCTGCATCACATTGAGCCCAGAGCTATGGAATTGACTATCTATGGACTGAGACCTTGGAAACCATGAACCAAATTAAACTTTTCCACCTCTAAGTGTTTTTCTCTGTCTTTTGGCCACAGTGACACCAAGCTGATTAAAACATGTCTGTATAAAAATAATTTAAATATTTAATCTTAAAAATCAATGCTGTGGATATCATTGTTCTTTTGTTATAAGTGAAGAAACAGACTTAGAGGTGGAAAAAATGAGCAAACAAAAACCAAAACCTTGCTGGAGATTACAGAGAATTTATATACCAGTAATATGATCTTATCAATGTCTTCATTCTGCTATGATTTTCACAAAGATGGGATTTAAGAAAGGACTTTAGTGGATTGATAGACCATGAATAGAGTAGCATGGCTGGAGATTTGTTTTAAAGGAGAAAGTGAGCTCAAAAGCAAAGTTAGGGCTCTATTATACTGGGTAGGCAAATTTCGAGGAATTTGGATTTTATATTATAAGCAGTAGGAAGTCACTCATGTTTATAGCTGGTTGAGTTCAAATGTCCCCATTTTCTAAAGGACACACAATAATTTTTCTCAATCACAAATTGATTTGTGATTGACTTTAAGTCATCACTGGAAATTTTAGAGTGAACAAATTGAGCCAGGATATGTGAGTCAATTCTCCAAGTTACCACAAGCCTTTTCAAGGCCAGCAGCAGGAGCAAAACCCAGGTTTTCTTCTCTTACCCTCATTATTATATCACATTTACCAGGTTAATGCTTAGGCAAAAATTAACTTAGAATTGACTTTGATATAGTGATTCATGTGGAGTTTTAAATTTACATAATTTAATTTTATAAATTGATTGATTGCATTATTGAAGTATTGGGAGATTAAACCTAAGGGAAGCTTACCACTGAGCTGCATCCTAACCCTTTTTATTTTGAGACAGGGTCTTTCTAAGCTACCCAGGCTGGTGTCAAACCTGTTATCCTCCTGCCTCAGCCTCCTGAGTCACTTGGAATTACTGGTGTATACCACTTCACTTAGCTAGTTTATTTTATTGTGAAATAGTTCAACATAAACTTCTTAAGATAATCTAATAGTCACTCCAGCTTCAATTTTGAACTTTAGGTCTAAAACCTTTAAGAACCTTAGCAATCCAAGGAAAAGCACCTGTAAAGTGTTTAGTAGATAAAACTGATGCAGATTGTGTTCTGCCCACAAATCCAGGCACACAAATCCAGTTTTTAGCAGTCACGCCTACATTTTGGACTACCCTTGGGATTCTAGAACCTACATTGCCTATGCACTTGGTGAGTTAGACCAGTGAGATAATATATCCCAGAGGAAGCCTATAAGCAATGACTGTTGGGTGTGAGATCTAGACATTTTGTAGCTCCCTCTCTTCTTAGGCATAATAACTAATTTCCCTATATGATTAAGCTGCTGAGGCTCACTGTGGTAACTGACTTAATGATGCACTCTTTATAGATTACATTTCCGTCTCTTCATCGTTTCCTCATATCCATATCCATGTGTTATGGACTGTGTTAATCAACTTTTTATCACTGCGATAAAATGCCTGAGAAAAACAACTAAGAGGGGAAAACATTTATTTTGGCTCACAGTTTCAGAAATCTTAGGCTGTGGGTGACTGACTTCTTTGTATCTGGGCTTGTGGTGAAGCAATTCATCATGGCAGAAGGGTACAGGAGAGCCAAGCTACTAACCTCATGGTGGCTAGGAAGCAGGGTTTGGGGCAAGGAAAGGGGCCAGGGACAGTATATAATTCCCAAGGACATGGTCTCAAGGACCCATCCCCTTCAACTGGGTTTCTACCATCTCACAATAGTCCACTCAACTAACCATCCATGGATGATACCAGAGCCTTCATGATCCAGTCACTTTCACAAAATCCCATCTCCGAACTCGGCTGCACTGGGAACACTGGGGACCAAGACTTCAGCACATGCACCTTTGAGGCAGAACCAAACCATAGCATGAGCTGAATTGTGTTAATCCACCCTCCATATTCATATGTTGACACCCTAATTCCTGGTGCTTCAGAACAAAACCATATTTGAAGATAGGACCTTTAAAGAGGTGGTTAAGTTAAAATGAGGCCATTACATTAGGCCTCATTCCAATTCATCTGGTATCTTTATTAGAAGAGGAAATTTTGATGCACAAAGATACCAAACACATGCTCCCATGGGGGAAAGACCAGGTGAGCATGCAGTGAGAAGGTGGCCAACTATGAGCCAAGGAGAGAGGCCTCAGAAGAAACTAAACCTGCTGAGAAAATAAATTTCTGTTGCTTAAATCTCTCAGGGTGTAGTATTTTTTTTTTTTTTTTTGTGGGATGGGGTGGGGGAGAGTAATTCTAGCACACTAATACATAGTGTGACTTTCATTTCCTCAGTAAACTTTCTGAATAATGTGATTTCAGCATTTGTTTCTAGAATAGCCTGTACTAAGACAGTAGCGATAACTTATAATGGAGATTAGACCATTTTTGGTGCTCTTTTATATAAATAGAAGTTCTGTTTTTTGCTGATGATTGCAGCGTTGCCCCGTGTAGTTGTGCAGAATATGCCAGCTCTAATTTTTAATTTGCATTTCCTGTCACCCAGAAGATGAATGCAGGTCTTGCCTTTCTGCACACCTCCAGGAAAAGTCACTGATTTGCCTTCCTTTGTCATCACGTTTCAGAGGCAAGGGCTCAGGTCACTGGGCCTGACAGGGGCACAGCTATTGTTAGCAAGGGGCAACAATGCAATTTCACTTTCTTCTTTATTCAGGAGCTAGCATACTAGAATCAGCGAGGTAACTGTCTTCAGTTTTCATTTAAAGAGAGTTCTTGTCTTTGGCCAAATTTTTGCAGCCACTTTCTTGGAATTAGTAATAATGTGCTGATTTTCTTAGCTCTTCTCTAGATGAATCTTATTGTTCCTAGGTAGTCCCTAACATTGATACCAAATACTGATAGAAGTCCTCTTTGAGAGAAGGAAGTGAGCATGTCCCGGAGACAAGGACTACCTTAAGAGATTTCATGGACAGTATTTTTGCCTCTGATTATTGGAGCTTAACAGGGAAATGACTGAGGAAATACATGTTTGAGGAAGGGAATTCATGTTTTTTTAAGCACTTGCTGTAAATCATGCATAGCTCCAAGCTCTTTAACATACATTATCTTATATAATCAACCCTTATAATTTACCAGGTTTGGGAAAAAAAGGCTCAGAGAGGGTAAAAAAACTTGCTTGCCCAAAGTAATGCCCAAAATAGTGATGGAGTCAATATCAAAAATCTTTCTGATTTAAAACTGAGCTTTTATAGTAACACCATCCTGTTAATAAAAGTAGAGGGGAGAGAAATTTTTTTCTTGTATTCTAGAAAGTAGAGATATACTCAAAATGAGAAAAAAAAATGGAGTTGTTTTTGGCTTTCTCATATTTGTATACATTCAGGGGTCAGACATGATGTTTTCTAAAAACTATTTTCAATAATGATGATATGAGGCTGGTCCCTCTGGCATGGAAATGTAAGTAACACCGACCAAAAGAAGAATGTGATCACAATCAGAGGAGGAAGACTGTATCAGAACCTGGAATTTCCCCAGAGAACAGAAGATCTCCCAGCTCTCTGGACACACAGGTCATTCTCTTGAATTCTGAGCAATCAGTGCAGAGGGACTACTCAAAAACCCTGGAAAGCCAGGAGAACTGCTCAGCCTCTGTCTTAGGTAATTTCAAATACAAAAGGAAATCATCACAAAATTTACTCTTATACCACATAATCTTTTTATTACTGCAGCTGTATAGAAAGTCTGGAAGCTATTCTCTTCGTTATTCTTTTCCAGAACTCTCTTAATGATTCTAGTTCTTTTTAAAATGACTATTTGTATCTTTTCCCACCTTTTTTTTTTTTCTTTGTGGTACCAGGGATTGAACTCAGGGGCACTTGACCACTGAGCCACATCCTCAGCCCTATTTTGTATTTTGTTTAAAGACAAGGTCTCATTGAGTTGCTTAGTGCCTTGGCTTTGCTGAGGCTGGCTTTGAACTTACGATCCTCCTGCCCACTTTTTAATTGTTACTTTTTTGCTAGTATGTTGTGTTTTAGTGTCTTACGTATTTTGGATATTATCCTCTTACCAGATACATGGCTTGCAAATACTCTTTCTGGAGATTATTTTTTCATTTTGCTGATATTTCACTTTCTGCTTAGAAACTTTTTAGTTTGATGTGCTTTCACTTGTTTCTTTCTGCTTTGTTGCTTGTGTTTTTAGTGTCTTATCCAAAAAAATCATTCCAAGACCTATGTTTTCTTTGAGGGGTTTTATATTTTCAAGTCAATGTTTAGGTTTTTAGTCCATTTCAATTTGATGCTGTGTATGGTGTAAGACAAAGGTCTTATTCCGTTCTATTGTAGGTGGAAATGCATTGCTGATGGGAATATAAAATGGCATACCCACTTTGAAAGACAAATTGGCAATTTCTTACAAATCTAGTTCTTACTATGCAGGCAGGAATCACACTTTTGGGTATTTACCTAAATTAGTTAAAAACTTATGTTTGCACAAAGTCCTCCACATGAATGTTTATAACAGCTTTAGTTATAATTGACAAATCTTGGAAGCCACTAGATTGCCTTCAATAGGTGAATGCATAAGCAAACCAAGGTACTAGTTTGAAATATTACCGTCAAATTATATATTTAGTCTTACCATAGTTTTGCCTTTTCCAAAATGTCTTATACATTCATGCCTATGAAGTATTACAAAATAAATGTGAAATATTACAGTATTTTCTGTAACATATAAATAAGTAATTTAAAAGTGTATAACAAGCAATTAACGTTTGGCTATTCCAAAAGGAAGACATAATTTTATGCTAGTGATAAAAAAAATATCAGCACATATAGCATGGCCAAAGTACCCCTTATAGTCTTTCAGGCTCTTATTCTCTAGGGTGAGGAAAAGGTTTCACTGCTTCTACTGTTGCAGAAGAAATGGAATGATAATTAATTTCAAGTACTTTTTAGAATGAATTTGGATTTTTTAAAAGTTTCTGAGTTCTATTTTTTTCCACTGATGGAACGTCCAAGTTCTCCCACGCTATGTCTGTCAGTGACTGGGAGTAATTAGAAATAAAATTTGAGATTCTTGGAACTTCCTTTGCAAAAGTAAATTTCAAACTCTTCTGTTTCCTGTTGATTCATCTACTTCTCAAAACACTGTGTTTTGAGTTTAGTGTGCAGCCTACATATTTCTGCAGAAGCTGGGGAAGCTCATTCCAGGGGAGAAGTGACCAACCTCACCTGTGATGTAGCTTTGATGCTCATGCCAAGAGGCATCTCCACACCCAGAACACACCTACAAGAGGCTGTCAAGTGCTCAGCCAACTCCTGTTTCTGAGTTTCAAAATATTGTGTGTTAAATGCTCTCTTTGTATTATATAATGTGCTATACATTCTATATGTTAGTAAATTGAGGTTCATATTCCCCAGGTTGACATTAAAATATCTTGTAATATTTCTTATTTTCCTACTTTGATATAAATATTATAATAAATCATCTTGTTACAAGGAAAACTGGTGTTTAGAGTAGGTGATGGCTTTCAGAAGGGCACAATGGTAGTGAAAAAATTAGAAATCCAATTCAGTTCTCTTGGGTTTTAAGATCTGCCACCTAACCACAAAGTCACATGGTTTCTTCACATGATTTCAAGTGACCAACGGTGAGACCAGGATTCTGGGAACCAGAAATCAACTCCATAGTTTTTGGAAACTTAACCATTAAAGTGAAAGTTTTGACACTGAATTTGAGCATTGCAAACAAGACAAGGCTGGAAAAATTTCATACTTTTCTAAGGATGTCCAAACATGTCATTTTAGTAATACAGTTTGAAAGAAGTTCCAGAGGAAAAAAACATACAGATTTGTTTTCATCAGATAGAGTTAGAATAGACACCTTCACAGGCTTCTATGTGTTTTTACTCTGAGCCTGAATTAACTACTTCTCTGAGATACTAGATTTAGATACTTAAACAAACAAACAAAAAAATCATCTTGCCATTCTTGGTCACCATATCCCCTCGGCTTAGGCCAATACTAGGCCACACATATTTATTTGTGGCATAATTTGTAATGCTGGGGACTGAACCAATGGCCTTGTGCATGCTAGGCAAGTGCTCTACCACTGAGCTACATCACATTCTAGCAGAAAACTTTTTTTTTTCCAAACCAATGAAGGCTGATGTGTTTTAAATTAGTAACTCCCAAGATGTCTGAAGCTTAGCAGTGCCTTTCTGAGAATATATATTACTTGCAAATCTGTTCTGCTACAATTGTGAGGACATCAAAATTGTGAGAAGTAAAATCATTAAAACAACAAAGCATGAATTATTGTGGATTGATTGCCTTTACTACAATCAGCTGCATGTATGTGGAGTTTGAAAACTGCCTCTTTGCCCAGAGATCCGTTGACAATTGAGATTGTATCATAGATGATGCTTTGGAAGGAGGAGGAAAAGAAAGTTAGAGAGATTTAGGAGATAAAAAAATATTTGTGGTATTGTGCATATTCATAATTACTTCATTTATTGTTCATATGTCCAGTCACCATTAGGCAGTATGGTGCATTGTGGATCAAATGGATTTGGGATTCATGCAATATTTTCTAGACAACACTTCCATGTCTATGATGCAGTTGCTTCTTCTATGAGTTTCAGTTTTCTCATTTAAAAAAAAAATGGAGTTTTCAATTGAATCAATACTTTTATCATTATGAAAAGGCATGCTTTATCCATGGTGCTGTATCTGTCTTGAGGTCTGCCATGGTGATGTTAATGTTGCCGCACCTGCTTCCTTATGCTTAGAGTTCACACAGAATACCTTTCCATCCTGTTATTTTCAATTAGTCTATTGATTTATATTTAGATTGATCTTTCTTTCCTTCCTCCCTTTATTCCTTTTTCCTCCCTCCCTCCCTTCCCTCCAGATAGGGTCTTGCTATTTTATACACCCTTGCCTAAAACTGGCAGTCTCAAGTGATCCTCCTGCCTCAGCCTCCTAAGTAGCTGGGACAGAAGGTGTTTATCACCACACCCAGATTTATATTTAAAAAGTGTTTCTTGTAAGCACCAGATGATTCTGGCCTTTTATCCATTTTGAAAATCTTTGTATTTTAATTTGAGTGTGTAGACTGATCATATGCAGTACCATTATTATGTGATTAGAGTTAAGTCTAACATCACATTTTTTGCCTTCTATTAGCTACTGCAATCCTGTCTTCCTTTGGGTTCACCAAGTATTTTTTTTAAGAATCTCCTCTATCCATTCTATTGGCTTTTTAAGGCAAATGAGATTTTGTTTTGATGCTTAGCTTAGTGCTGGGAACTCAAATTATGATAGCTATTGCTTAATCACAAATTGTTCATGCAACATAGTGAATCATCTACTATTGCTCACATAACATGAAATCCAGGGGGAAAGAACATTGTTTTTGCTCTAAAAGGGACTTATGAAATATCACACCAAAATGAAAATGTATACAAGTATGTTCAAGAATGCATTGAAATAGGTTAGGTAGAATTTGGGAGGACTTATGAAAATGAGATTTTCAAGTGAGAAATTGAGAAGTCTAGTTTATTGCAAATGC
Source organism: Marmota flaviventris (assembly GCF_047511675.1). Classification (NCBI taxonomy): domain Eukaryota; kingdom Metazoa; phylum Chordata; class Mammalia; order Rodentia; family Sciuridae; genus Marmota; species Marmota flaviventris. The sequence continues at coordinate 193,836,299 of NC_092498.1, forward strand.
TCATGTAGACATAGAGAATGGTCATATTAGCAAATTTGAATGACTACAACAAGATTGACACTCTGTATGTAGATGTAAATGTACAGAGGAGATAGACCATAAAAGTGGGCAGATTATAGATTATAAGATATTCTAAGGTCAATAGGGAATCTGAATCTCAATTTAGTGGCAATGAGGAGTAACTAAAGGATCTTAAATAATTTCAGTGAAAGGATCTGATTTATATTTACAAATATTACACTGGTTATTGTGAGAGAGAAACTTGGGGCAGAGAAGCCACCCTCCAGCTTGAAGATTAAAAAGAAAGGGACACTAAGATTTATCTAAGTGAAAATAAATTAAAAGAAGAACATGGCATAGGTGACTCTAATTTGTAATATATTTTAATATGATTGTCTTCACCTGGTAATTTAAAAAAAAATTTATATTATGTCCTCACATAATTGCTTTTGGTGCTATTTAATGTAATAATATAATATGATTATTTCATAATGAAGATATATTGATATTTATAGTCAAAATTATATTAACCTGAGTGTGAAATATATGTATCTACATGATTCCTAAAAGGAAGAGGAAAGAATTGTGCAGCATCTAAGTTTTCTAGTGGCTATTTCAAGAGCACAAACTTTCTGTTCCAAAGTTACCTAAGTATAACACGTACATTTTTAACTTGTTCCCTGAATAGATTCCGTACCCACTGTGTCAGCCAACTCATTTTAGTTGCTTTATACCCCCCTTTTCCATCTTAAGCTAGATGGATATGATTGACTAGAGACTATATTTGATTGACAGACATAACAATTTAAATATAAACAGTGTGTTAACCCTGCAAGAGCATCTTAATAAAAGAACATGATGGAGACAGACATACAAGGTAGAGTGCTGATTTTGAAACCAATTGCATTATAGCTTAATGCAACAGAAGCAATGACTCAACTGGAGAGCTGAGTGAAACAGTTCCAAGGATATTTTCCTCACACTATTTGAATCAGCAGCTCCAAGGAGGCAAGCAGTGCTAGTTATTATACAAAGGCTTAATGCTCTCTTTCTCCTTTTAGAGTTTTAACTTAGATTCTAAATTCTCTAATTGAGTCATTTATTTATTTGCTGATCTCAGGTGACTCTAAGAGGTCATTCATTTTCACTCTGCCATTTGACCCTGATTGCACTTCGACCCTTGTGGAATGACTCACAAGTTTGAGTAATTATTTCTGATGAGTAAATAGATGAGAAAAAGTAATTAAGTGGCTAATTAGTACTTAAAATTAAGCACCAACCATGAAGCAAGTTTGATATTAAATGATTTACACATATTTAACTCTCTAATATTCACAAAAACCATGAGTAATACAATAAGTGTGGGTAATACAATATCTTTATTTTACAGATGAGGAAACCGAAACCGTAGATCTAAGAATTCATGCAATTTGTCTAAGGGAAAATATACAGGAAGCAGTATCCATGTTTAAACATTTAGGCTTCTACCATGTTTTGGTCACCATGATCGGAAAAATATTTCAAAATGCAAGTCCTGCTTATTGGTGATGGGAAATGACTTTCACAGTTGCCATCTTGCAAAGTTGTACATATGTGGTGGATCCAAAGCTTTTTCACATATCAATTGAAATATTTTTTCCTAATAATCCTACAAAAGAGGTATGTTTTCTATTACATAGATAGGGTAAACAGAAAACATACAATCTCTGAAGAGACTAAAGATTTCAAGGTTATACCTGGGAGAAGTAGAGGTGGCTTTGGAATAAGTTAGATTTGGGTTCAAATCTAGGATGCACTATTGCAGCCAAGGGGATTAAATTCAGTGTGGTGAATTTTTCTTACCTATAAAATAAATTTTCTCTTTAGATAAATATTTTACTCAATACAGTGCCTTCTATTTGGTATTTACACAATAAATATTTGGTCTTTTATTTGTCCCATCAATGGAAGCTTTATATCCACTAATTTGTAGAACTAGAAGAGAATAAAAGGCATATTAAAATCCTTAGCAAGAACCCTATTTTCATAGACAAATATTCAAAATAGGATTTTTAGTCTGAAAAATTCAAAGGTACTTGAGATTGATGATTTTAACAAGTAGTACTGTCCTTTATGGGCCTGAAGTTGACCCACATACACATCTTAACTATTTTCTTTTGGCTTCAGATTAGACCAGTTGTAGATCTAATTAGGGAAAAAAAATCATTGAGAAGAGCACTTCTGTTTCCAGGAAGATGAAGTAGATATGCCTTTTTTCTCTATTCTTCCTGAAAAAATACAGCTAATTACTTTTGATACAATTAATAACAATAAACAGTACAAGAAGAATCTGAAAGGTGAGAGGCCGAAAAGATAGGGAACTTGGGCAAGAAGAAAATTATTATAATATGGGGTTCCTTTACTCTCATCTATCCCAGACTTGGAGCTAAACATATAAGCAAACTGGAAATGCCAATAGACACAGGCAACAAACAAACAAAACAACAAAATTCTGTTCTCTTTAGGCAAAGGACAGATAAGGGGAAGCCTAGCAAGACAGAAAACTTTCTTAGATAATAACCACTCTGTTCCAGAAAACACCACCGGAAAATCTGTGGTTCCTACTCCCACCCATGCCAACAGGGACTGAGAAGGAGACCTGGGTCTCTGTCCTCAGAAGGTTATAAAGAGGTGCTCCAACACCCTGATGGGTTGTTATCAGTGAATGGCAAGAAGAGAACAAGGACTTTCATCTCAATGGACTGATAAGGAGCTCACTTCTGCCCCAGGAGCCTGCATCTCACACTCACACAGTTATAATGTGGTGTCCCTCCCTTCTCTGGTATGGCGACAAAGGAGGAGCAGGAGAGAGTCAGGACTTTCATCATCACCCAGTGGTAATGGGACCAAATACAGGGAACTGCCCTTGGAGACCATGTGGAAAGCCAGGATTCCTACCCCAGCCAGGATTCCTACCCCAGCCAGGTCAGCGCTTGAAGTTTTTCTAACCCCAGGAAGGCTCCAGCCAGCTGTCTCTCCCAATTTCTCTCTGACAAAAGTGGCCCAGCTTGCAGTTAAGCATGTATCTCCACTGAGAGATACATCTATAGAGATTTATTTATCTCTATAAATGTCTCTCCCCAATAGTTTTTTTTTTTTTTTTTTTTAACACAAATCCACTGTTTTGAAGAGTGTTCTTAGGCAGGATCTTCTCCACACTCTGTTACAAATGAAGTCAGATCTTTGGAGAGGGATTTGGAGCTCTCTTTTATGGCCTATTTATCTCAGGAAATCTCTCTCTGAAACAGGGCTGTGTTCCTGGAGGTGGGGAAAATGGCAGATTTTGTTCTGAGTGACAATCCCGAAAGGCACTGAGCACCCAGTGGATAAAGAAGTCAACAGCATGAGATGAACCAGGGCAATCAGTGCCCAGAATTCCTGGTACTGTTTCACTAAAAGTAGAGTTCCTTGTCAGGAGGGGGTTTGGGCAGAAAAGGGGATCCCATAACTCTTAGCTATACTCACCTGGAATTTAGTTTCAATGACAGATAGCTGGGGCTGATTGAAAAGGTTGACATCTGCCCCTTCCAGCAAGACAACCCTCTCCCTGGGAGCTGGGGGGAGAGAGTCCCTGTGCTCTTGGCTCTCCCAGTTTGGAGTGGAGTTTCTGTCTTGCTGAGTAGTGGGAGAGAAGGAAGAAACAGGTTTTGTGTCACATGCAACAAATTTTCATAGTTCCTATAGAAATTTAGTAGATTTTCTTGATTTTTTTTCTTAGGTGCTATATGCCCAAAGGGTCATTCAAGATAATTTTTTTAAAAGTCATATTTATCATCAGCTTCATGGGGGAGGAACTCAATTGAGATTCACAGGCTGTTGGGCCAGAACAGCCCAACAATTCCTCCCTGAATTATTTCTTACATCTGCAATCTACAATGGTGCCAAAATTTTATAGGTTAATAAAAAATAGATTGAAATGATATCTTAAATTGGTTTTGAAACAGATATTTATGTGCAAGTTATTTTTTTGAGGAGGGGCTTTCAGGAGAAAGGGAGAGAGGAAAGAATAAGAGGCAGGGAGAAGAAGAGGAGCCGAGAAAGCACCAGCTTCAGGTGGGGCTCATGAAACTCTGGAACATGATTCATACACAGATTTGTCCTCATCTTGAGACAAATCACAGACTGTCCCTGGGGAGTGGTTGCCTCTTTGGCCACGTGGTTCAATGATGCTAAGGATAATGACTTGGAGACAAGTTAGCAACTGAGTCTGAGAACAGGTAGGGAGTGGGTACCTCTCACTGCCAGGGAGAGGGGATGTGAGTAGCACACCACCAGCTTCTGTTACTTCTAACCACTTATTTCTTCTGTTATTCATTTTCTGAGTTGAACAGTGTTTCAGTGGCTGGAGATATTAAGATAAATGAGAATAAACCTGTGCTTTCAGTGTGGCATGAAAGTGATAGAAATAACAGATTATGGTAACTGGGTCAAGTCAAGCTAACAGAACAATTGCCTTTATCCATGATATATAAAACAATACAGCTGTGATGACAATACCTGTAGCATTGAAATAACTTGCCTAACATCTCACACACTGTTTTTTTAAATTTATTTTTAACCAACAGCTGTTGAGCACCTTGCTAGGCACTCCTTTTACAAGATAAATCACCCAAGCCCTAAGCTTAAGGAGCTAACTATGCTTTGAGGAAAACTGAGACAGACTCAGGAAATGCAAAACAGACTGGGAGGTGCTGTGATCAAGGTTAATTCTACAGGAGCAATAGGTGCCCAAGGGTGGCTTTGCTCCCTGGCTGAGAATCTGCCCACCTCCATTGATTTCTAATTCAGTGCTCTTATTAAACTACAGTGAGAAACATTGGAGCAGAAAGGGTTCTTGAGGAATTCCCCAGGGTTTACGTTGACTCATAATTATGTTAAATACATCAGCCATCACATTATGCACTGCTAGAGTAAACTCACTATTAAAATTTACCATGGTTATAAATAAAAATAGTGTTGTTTTTGCTTCCATAAATTTAACTACGTGTTCTGAGATAAATATAATTACCTTTATTGGCACACTTAGAATGGGTAACCTTGTGAAAATTATTCCTAAGTGTTAAAAGACAGACAGCAGGGGAAGGAGACTGAAGGGAGGAATACACAGGGTATTATCATAACAATTGGGAAATTATTTTTATACTTATGAGAAAAAAACACCATGATAGTGTGTTCTCAAAAATCTTTCTTCACAGCATTTTGGTAATATTACTTAGACACCTGAATCCCTCCTAAGTATTATTTTTCTGTCAATTTAAATCAAACAAAATATTGCAAAATGGAAACACATTCAGCACAAAAGAAGAAAAATATTGATGCTGCACTAATATCTATTTTTGGTGAGTTTATGCAAGTACACATTTAAAAACAATGTCTTAGACTTTTAAAATGACTCCCCATTTATCATGTTTGCTGATTTTAAAACAGCTTTTTTGGTCATTTAGGAAATTTTGAAAATGTAAAAAATATGTAAATATCATGGTCATATGTTTCTAGAGTTACACTTATCTCATGATTTATTCTTCATCAGAGTATGACAGTATCTTTCTCCTTCTAGTTTATGAAATGCATTGTGCTCTTTTATGTTTATTAAACAAACTTGAATTAATTGACTTTAGATAAATTTTTTCCTGTCATTTGATGGCAACATATGAATGGATATAGTTTAGATAGGTAAGAAGATGTGATGATAGGATGTATCCTATTTCTAGGTTTGCTAAAATTACTCTTTTATTTTGTTGTTGTTGTTGTTACCTTTTTTAATGCCATATGAACTATAGTAGAATGCATTCATGGCCCACATGCCCACATTCTTCGCTCCTTTCCCCAGGCATAGCCTTTGATATGTGGCTTGGTGGTGCCTTTCATTGAAGTGTTATCATATATTTTCCTATCTCTTGACCATCTCTTGACTTTAGGCTTAGGCATAAAACTTTCTTGTGCCAGTGGAGGTTGAAGTAGAGTGTTTCATTTCCACACCCAGTCTCTCAGAGACTAAATGTATTTCTACCTGTGTTCTTGTACTTATACCATCATTATGAGAAGACATGCTTGGGTGAGTCCTCTAGTTCTAGTAGGAGAATGAGTAAGATATGAACCTGAGATGGATCCCCTGAGCTACCCTAATTGGACTCTCCAACATCAACCAACTGCCTGTCAACCTGCAAATGTATGAGGAAGTCTAGCTGATTAGCAGAACCAATGAATGCAAACCAGAAAAACATGAGCTAAATAAATGGTTAATGTTGCATGGCATTGAAATATTATGACTGTTCTACTGCATCATTGTGAAAATAGACAATTGATACATGGTCACATAAAATAATCTCAATTAACAGTATGTTGCATAGTGAAGAAATTTTCTTGTGTAATGTATGAAAGCTTTTATTAATATGCTATATAACACTTGAAAACTGTCTACCATATTTTTTGTGATATACAAGGCTGATCCTTAATATTTACAGGTCTTGTGGCAAGAGTATAAATATTATTCTACAAATCAAATAAGCAAATAAAGCTAGGAATAAAGTTCACAAATTATTTTTTTAATCCATAACTGTATAACAAACCACTCCTCAACTTAGTTACTTAAAACAACTATTTTTATTATGTCATGGTTTTATGGTTTGACTGGGCTCACCTGTGTGGTTTTTCTGCTGGTCTTACTTGGTGTCTTCCACATGATTGCAATTGCAATGTTGCAGCTACAACATTCAAGATAGCCTTCTTAGGTTTATTTATGTAGCCAATCTCTATATATGGTGATTTTCTCCAGCAATATAACCTAAAAATCTTAGAACACATGCCTCCAGGAGTTAGGAATTAGAATCTGTCAGTCATCATAAGGCCTGGGCTTATAAGTCCCAGTGTGTCACTTTCACCACCACATTCTATTGCTTGATGCCAGAGTCTAGAATCTATAGTCTAGAATCTAGGAGGGGACAGATTTCCTATACTTTTTGTCTAGATGGATGCTGAATAGTGGGAATGAGGGTTGGCATGAATTGGTGAGAACTATTCTTAAAAACTAGCTACCATATGAGTTAAAACAAACAAACAAAACCCAAAGCAACACACCACAATATACCTGCAAACTGTCCCAGCAGATATAAATTTAGAGTCCCTGAAACATCAGAGTCCTATCAGAACTTATAGCCCAGAGAGAGTTGCCTGTGCTCGCAGTTCTTGGTTCATCCTCTTTCTTCTCAGTCCTATAACACAGGAAACCCTGTGTATGGATACCCAACCCAGAGATCCTAGCTCCAGCCATGTCCCTTGTAAATGGCCACATTGTCCCCAGACTGTCAGACTTTAGGCCGAAGTCTATAACTTTTGATAGAGGCTGTTCTCCAGGCAATGTCCCAGGAAGAAGGCCATACAGACCTGGGAGTGGACTTGGGCCCATTTGAGTTTAGAATTCCTTGGTCCTAGGTACCTGAGGTATGGTTTAGAAGGGGACTCTATTCCTTCCATCTGTGGACTCCTTATTCTTTGGGGAAAGGCCTAGATAGAGGAGAGAGGCAAAGAGAAGTTCTCTGAAGTGTGTCACCTGAGTCATTCCTCAAGATCTAATGGAGGCAATAATGCATTTGGTTTAACATGCCAATCAATATACTAATTGTATTATTCATATCCTATGTAAAAAAAAATCCTATCCAACTTCACTGAAATTTCTTTTATATTTCTACATCTTGCCTTTTTCTTTTGAAATATATATATTTCAAAAGAAAATATATGTGTGTGTATCTCCTATGACTTTGAATCTCGTGTTTAAAGATATTTAATTTTATTATGAATTATAATAGGAAAAATTATTCACTCCTCCACAGGTGTTGTTTTGGATAAGAAAATAATGTATTATTTGTCACCACATTTTCTTTTCCATTTACAAACACTCTCTATTGAGAAGAAACTACAGTTACATTGACCCTGAACTATATCTAAGGATACATTCTAAATGCAGGTTTTAAAGAACCCTGTAATTTGTTTTATTGGTAAATATTGTAAGTGAACTCAACATAGGCATTTTTCAGGGCTGCCACAACAAAAACTACACACTCAGTGGCTTCAAACCAGATAAATATATTTCTCATAGTTCCTTGGGCTAGAATCCAAGTGTCTGTGGGGTTGGTTCCTTCTGAGGGACATGAGGGAGATTCTGTTGCCAATGTCTATGATACAGTCTTTTCTGTTCTGTGCCCTGGATTCTAGATCCAACACTCCAATCTCTACCTGCTTTTCACATAACATTCTCTCTGGGTCTCAGTCCTCACATGGCTATTTTCTGATAAGGATGTCAGTCATTTTCTACTCCAGGTTGATCTCATCTTGACAAGTTTTGTCCATAATGGCCCTACTTCTAAATAAGATTATACGCTGGGGTATGGGAGTTATGACTTCAACACATCTTTGGGGGAGAACACAATACAACCCATAATATTCTACCTTCTGACCCATAAAAATTAATGTCCTTCCCACATGCAAAACATATTCACTCCATCCCAATATATCACAAAACCTTAATTCATTCTAGCATCTCATTCTAAGTAAATTTAGAATGCACCCTAAATTTCTGCTAAGTATAATTAACTTTAAAAGTTCTAAATATAAAGTTTTAAATAAACTAAGTCAAGTGTAGTATGACTCTGGCTGTTGTCTATTCTGGAGCAAAATCCCTCTTATGTGTCAAATTAAGAAATCTAGAAAATAAGATATTTGCTTATAAGATACAATGGCATAACAAACAATTGACCGGATAGATATTTCCATTCTTAAAGGAAGAAATAGGAGAAAAGAAAATCACCACTGGCCTAAAGTCAGCTTGCAACTTAGTAGGAGCAAATTCTATTAGGTTCCATGGTGTGGAACTAATCCTTGTGATGTGGTGCTCTCTTCTGAATTGACAGGGGTGGCCCCACCCTTTGGCCCTGGCCAGTGATCTTGTCCTCTTAGGTCTGTGTGGCAGTGGCTGTCTCACTCTCAAAAAAAGAAAAAGTCCTATCCACCCAGGTCTCTTGCATCTGTGACTCTGTCCTGAGTTATTCTTCTTTCATTTCCTCCCATCTCTATTCCTTCCTATCTAGATATGCAGTGTTTCTGTTGGTATAAAAATCTGAAAAATCTTATGGGTCTTCTGTGGATATTAAGATATACACAAAATGAGGCACAAGGACTCCCCACAAAATCTTCCTGGAAAACCACATCTCTATTCCTGGCTACTACTGAGATGACTGATTGGATATGTGACTCACATGCCTTTAGCAATATCTTCAGCAAAAATTGTCAAGCCAAACTTTGTTGCAGTTTCCAGAGCATGCAATCTGGGTGGGTAGGCTTAGAGTATTCCAAATCATCAAGAGTTAATTTTTGCTTAGTAGCTTCTTCAAAGTATCTTTTGCCTTTTGCATTTTACTGTTAACAAAGGAGAAACCACATCACTGTTTCTACTTTTGCTTGGAAACTTGCTCAACTAATTATTCAAGTTCATCACTTGCATGCTCAAATTTCAAAAGGAAAAATAAAACAATAGCAACAACAAAACAATTGGTAAAATATAACTTAGTTACTTCATCCTTTTCATGTGTCTATTACAATAAAATGTGTATTAGTTTCCAAGGGATGCTGTATCAACATTCCCCAAGCTAGGTAGTTTAAAACAACAGAAATGTACTCTTTCATAGTTCTGGAAGCTAGAGATCTAAAATCAAGATGTTGGCAAAGTTGGTTTCTTCTGGAGACTTTGGGGGAAAGTTTATTTCATACCTCTCTCCTAGTTTATGAAACATCTAGCAATCTTGGTGGTCCTTGACTTTTAATTTATTCATTTTTATTTTTGTTTATTCATTGCAGTCCTGAGAATTGAACTCAGTCAGCAGTGCTCTCCCACTGATCTACACCCTCATCCATTTTTCTTTTATATTTTATTTTGAAATAGGTTCTTGCAAATTGCTAAGGCTGGCTTTGAAGGGTGATCCTCCGGCCTCGGCCTCCTGAGTCCTGGGTTTGCAGGTGTGCACCACAGTACCTGGCTCCTTGACTTTTAGATGCCTCCCTTTAATCTCTATCTCCATCTTCCCAAAGTTCTCTGTGTCTTCGTATGGCCTCTTCTTATAAGGTTGAAGTAGGACTGGATTAAGGACCACACTGCTCCAGTAGAGCATCATTTTAACTAATTACACCTTCATCAACTTTATTTCTAAATAAAATCACATTTTGAAGTATTAGGGATTAGGATTTCAATATATACTTTCTGAGCAGGGGGAGGAGCACAATTCAATAGTTTTGAGAAAAGAAGAACATATTTTATGTGACCACATTCTCTTTTCCACTTACAAATCTGTCTATGGAGAAGGAGGTACAGGCATAGTGACCTTGAACTATATCTAAAAATGTGTCCTGAATCTGTTAAGGGGAACAACAGCAACTGCAATTCCTCTTTCTGCTACATGGTATAAGTGGATTAACATGGGCATTTATTTCTCTACTTTTCTGAAATCTTGCAAAAATGACAGCAAAGGAGCAAAATAGAATAGAAGCAGTTCATAGTAAAGAATATAAAGAAGGAAATGAGAGCCATAATATTCAGGAAGCAGGAGAGCAGAGAGATGTATGTAACTGATTTAACAGACCTAGAAAAGCTAAAACCTAAGTTAACAGTGTGAAAAGTCTAGGGGCCTGTAGACTCATAATACATAACCTTCCCCTGCAACAAAAACATACAGACCATAGTGACCAGAGCCGCCAAGACTTCTAACAGTGGGGTATCAGGTTGCACTAGAATTAGGGGCCCCACTGAAACTGTATTGGTAAGACTTAGTTACCTTCAGCTCCCTTCTCTGATCTTTTTCAACTGGACAATCACCTGTCCCTGTCCCAGCAGAAGGCTAGAGGCTTATTTGCTGAAATATTTGAAGCAGAGGAACTCTAGATTTGGGGAACCCAACATACACTGGAGTGTAAGGAACACCATGAAAAAAAAAATGGAGGTAGGGAAGTCAGGAAATGCCAGCAGATTTATAAACCCAACAAAGAGAGGATTTCTCTCTGGCAAAACTAACAAATCCAAGAAAAAAAGGTATCGAGCTGTAGAAAGTTATGAAGTCATCTCTAAACTGGAAAAGCCAACCTACCATCCAACAAAGCTACTCCTAGGGCAGCCAAGCAACTTCTTACAACATACACTTGAAGGCAGAGACCACTGAACAGTTGAGGAAACACCTTAGCATTGGCGACTTGAACAATGAGAACAAGGAAGAGAAAACAGAGCTAATGCCGAAGGTAAGGAGAAAGTTATAAAATAGCAAGTTTATTCAGGAAACAAAAATATAAACCAAAAAAAAAAAGAATATTCAGAGTAGAGAATACCAATTGATGAAATTTTGATATTAAAAATATTAGAACTTAGCTTAGAAAGGAAAATAAAATAAAACTCCAAAATTCTTTTCAACTGGTTTTTAAAAAATAAAATATGATCCCATGAATATCTGGAAAATAGAAATATTAGAAAAGATAAAGCCACCATTTGCCCCAGCCATCCCATTCAGTTTATATCCCAAGGATTTAAAATTAGCATACTACAATGATGCAGCCACATCAATGTTTATAGCAGCTCAATTCACAATAGCTAAACTATGGAACCAACCTAGGTGCCTTTCAATAGATGAATGGATAAAGAAAATGTGATGTGTGTGTGTGTGTGTATGTGTATGTATGTATGTATATATATATATATTTTTTTTTTCAATGGAATATTACTATGGCAGTTGCTGGTAAATGGATGGAGTTGGAGATTATTATGCTAAGTGAAATAAGCCAGTCCCCCAAAACCAAAGACCAAATGTTTTCTCTGATAGGAAGCTGATAATTCACAATGGAGGTGTGGTACTAGGAAAGAATAGAGTCTCTTTAGGTAGAGGGGAATGAAAGGAGGGGAGGGGATATGGGGATAGAATGGATAGTAGAATGAAACAGACATTGTCATCTTATCTACATATATGACTGCCGGACCTATGTGATTCTACAACATGTACAATCAGAAAAATAAGAAATTATACCCCATTTGTGTATGATATACCAAAGTGCATAAATGCATCCCACTGTCATGTTTAACTAATGAAAACAAATTTTTAAATTTTTAAAAAAGAAAAGATAAAGCCACAATCTAGGTGAAAATATTCCCAAATTAAAGGATAACATTGTTTAGATTCAAAGTTCCTTAACTGTTCCAACAAATGAAAAGACAAATATTTTCCATTTTAAGTAGCATTATCATAATGCACATTTGTTCTCTAGAATACATCGGATAAAAGATCTGAAAAGTTCAAAGGGAAAACAAAAGAGTAATGTATATGAACTGGGAGTCAGTTGACCAGAAACTTCTTAATGGCAGCACTGGAAGCAAAAGTTCCATCATTTTTAGTGAATTAAAAAAATAATATCCAACAGACTCCATAACCATCCAAATTCTGAATCAAAAGAAAGCAACCTACCTGTACTTATTTACCTTGGTGGATCTATAATTTATGATCTAGCCCTTTTGTTCCTGAGAATATATCTCTGTAATTTTCTAACAAAAGACTCAAGGGAAGATGTAGATAAGCTGGTCTATGCAGTGTTAATGAAAGCGGGATCTATGTGTTCATTTCTGTGAACCTGTGTAAGAAAAATAAGTTGGATCTCTAACAACTAGCAGTAAGATACTTGTACAGTAACAGTGCTAGATTTTAAAAGGAAGGTGCTAAACACAAGTTAGAAACAAAATGATTTTTAAAAGTCAATACACTTACAAATTAAAATTATAGATAAATAAATGGATGCATGTTGAACACATTGGAACACATCAGTAAGGTAAGAGAAAGTTCTTCTCTGGACTGTGCACCTTCTCTTAGTCTCACCTCCCTCTTCCAGGTAAAAACCTGCAAGACCTGCATTTGCCTGGTTGCCTGAGTCTGAGCTGCACCCTGGGTCTCCCACCTGTGAAGAGGAGAGCAAATGCTTCCTTCCATTCCCTAGACACACTATGGCACTGTTTCTCAGGAAAATATAGGAGTTTTAAAGAACACGGTTACTGACAGAATTGAGAATGTTAAATTTTCATCTCTGTAATAGAGTTCTATAAATCAAAATCTTAAAAAACTATAAATGGAATGTGACACCTCTAGGCACATAGGAAAATATTTTTATTTCCCAACATACGCGAGGATAGTAATAGCTTTTGCTTTTAGGGTTATTTGAAAATTGAATTGAAATTATACATGAAAATTGCTCACCATAATACCTGGCCCAGGGTAAGCACTTAATAAATAGTGTCTACATTCAGTGAATTGGTTGCAAAAAAAAAAAAAAAAATGGTTGCAAAAATGTGTTTTGAAGATAGTTGAAATTCTAAGTGACAGTATTCAAAATGGTGATGGCTAGATATCGAGGCTAAATTTGAAAAGGCCTACTTAACCCTTAAATGATCTGAAGTGTAAAATTAGAGTCCCTAACTGACATTGATAACTGACTAACATTGAGTTAGAGATGATGGAAGGTACTGGATAACCACTCTTTATGGTTTGGACATGAGGTGTCTCCCAAAAGCTCCAAGTATGAATGAACTGACTGGGTGGTAACTATTGGCAGGTAGGATGTCACTGAAGGAGGCAGGTCACTGGGACATTTCCTGGAAGGGTGCATCTTCCCTGTGTTCCACCTCACTATCTGTTTCCTGTGTGTTCCAACCCTGTCATGAGGGGACAGCAGCTTTCCTCCACAGGGACCTTGCACCGTGATGTGCTGCCTCACCTGGGCCCCAAGTCAGCTGTCATTAAAGTCCTCTGATACCACCATTTGTCCCAACCCCAAATAAACTTTTCATCCAAGTTTATTTGGCCACAGTAGCACCAAAGCTACTAAAACACCATATAATCTCCAAAATAAGAAAATGGGTTTGGAACCCTAAAGAAGGTTTCAGATTCCAGGAAACGTTTCGTTGGTAGGTCTATGAGTAAGTTAGTCTCCAAGAATAGGCTGAGAACAGGGTCTTCTATGGTTTAGTTTGTTAATAGTCTATGAGGAGATAAGAATATAATTAAGAGTAGACATTTAGAAATTGTTATAGCACTTTGACAGAGCAATTTAATATCTTTTGAATTTAGTGATTTTAAAAATTCAGACTTGCATTTGTATGTTATTTTCTGGTGATTTATTTATGTTTGGCAAAAAGTTTGATAATGGATTGAAGATAATATTAGCTTCACATCACAGATAGATTACAGATAGTTTCATAAGTGTGAATCCAAAGTAAATTTCTACACCCATTCCATCATAAGCTCACTCTATTTTTTTTTTTTTTGTAGAAATCATTACTACATAAATCATAAACATTTTTGAAGGCTTATCTTGTATCTCCTTTTAGTAGAGAGTGATTTTTAGGAGGTATCTTATCTGTCTTGTGCATTAACACCTAAAGCAGTCCCTAATACACACTAGATGCTAAGTAAATTTTAGTTGAATGAATAAATGGGTTAAATTTTAACTGCTCTTATCACAGAAATGTTGTCATATAAATAGCAGAGATCACTGATCACAGCTCTAGATGTGGCTTCCAGCTGTGGTGAGGGGCTGAGGGCTCCTCCTGGCTTTTCAAATCTGTGACTCCAGGAAACCTTTGGGGTTTTATGAATAATCAGCTTCTTTGAACAACAAGGTTCTACTTTCTGACCAATTACCATGTTCTTTATAACCTTAAAAAATACAAAAACTAATGATTTCTAATACTCTATAAAACATTTGATTAAATACTCTGTGTGCTTGTGGTAATATACTCTATTTAAAAAAAAAAAAAACATGTTTTGCATTCAGTTTCAGACCATTTTCTAATCCACACCAACCTCTTTTGCCCTATTAGTGTGAATTACACATTCTTCACTGTCATGTTTAAAAGAGAGTAAGTTAATTTAGATCCCTGGATGACTAAAGCTGGAAGGATATTTTTAGTGACTCTAATAAAGACTGGATCTTGTGGTTTGCTGCAAAGACGTTATTAGAAGCTGCTGCTGGAGTTAGAAAGGGGTGATGAAAAGGTATGTGTTGCATGGGTTTGGGAGGAGATGGGGGGGAGGAAGAAACAGGGAAAACTGCTTTCCAGTTACATATAAGCGAATAGCATACCTGTCCTCAAAGAAGGTCAGAAATCCAGCGACTGGAACTTTCACATAATAGACAATTTGAGGATAGTAACTAAGAAAACACAAAAGGCATCTAATCTCCCCCCTGCCGATAAAGCTGTCTGAGGTAGATCAATTTAGTCATGGTTGTTGTTAGGAAATTGCTCTTGTTTGATGTTCCACAAGCAGATCATGTAGTTTCCTAGGAAACATCCTTTTTCACTTAAACCTAATTCTCCCACGTTGCGGGATCTGATGAGTCACTCAGCCTGACTCTTCTCTCACTTTCCTCTCCCTATTAAAAAGGGCCTACCAGCTGGAAATCTACTAAATGAAATGAATTTATTAGCTCTTTTCACCTTGTTCTTCACTTAACTCTTGTGTTCCTCCCTTATAAGTCTAACCGCTTCCCCGATGTGAAGGGCCAGAAATAATGAAGGTGCTGACCGTGTGATGCGAGCAAGTGTCGAGCGTTGGGTTCTCTCAATTTCTCAGTTATTAAACTATATTTCAACCGCTGGTTTTAAATGGAAAACATTACATGCATAGAGACGGGTTTTTTTTTTTCCTTGTAAGCAGTAGTGGAATTTGATGCCAGTTTCATTTAATTTTCGGTTCAAGTCACACTTTGTCACTTTATGGTTTATGACACGGGGACGGGGGGAGAGAAAGGGAGGACAGAGACAAGAGAAGGAACAGGTAAAGAAAATAATTCATGCAGATGTTTTAATTCTGTTATGAATTAATTAAGAGAGACACTGCCACAAAAAGAAAATCTAGGACCCAACAGTAATCTAAATGTAATTTTGTGTGTGGCATGCAGATATCGAAGATATCTATATAGAGAAGATATGTTTAAGAAATTAAAGCAGCATGTTTATTTCTAAATATGCTGAGTCCACAGTTAATGGAGCTTCCACATTCTAGCTTAGTTGTCACTATGGTAACGTGGGCACTAACATGGGCGATAAAGTGAAGTCTGCTGAAATTTAATGTGAATGAGGGGGTTTTCAGAGCAAAACATCACTGGCTATTTGCTCAGATGGCAGCAGGAAGACCCCCTGGGGAGGCCCAGTCTTCAGACTGAGGACTCAACTGACTGGTCCATGTGCAGAAAGAACCACACTATCCTCCCTACTTCTTGCCACACAGGTGGGTCCTTATTATGTGCCAGGAACTCGCTCATTGCTTTCCTTATGTCTTCTCATGTGCGATGAGTTCTGATATCATTAGCCTATTTCATAGTTGAGAAGTGGGATCTAGGTTGGTACATGCTTTTCCCAGACACACAGCTCAGGACAGTTTCAGGGTTCATTCTCAGCTCTGACCTCCTTGATCTCTGTCTCTGTTCTCCATGCTTTCTCTCACTGGCAAACATACTGCATTTCTGCAAGATGAGAGATTATATAAGCTATGAAAATGTAGCTTGGCCATCAGGCCAATAATTTCATATAAGCAACTATATCTTAAACTCAGACGGTTCTCACTTTTGTGGCTCAAACTAAAGCATGAGAGTGAAACTTTCCTTGAAAATCAGGTGTCTACCTCCAAGAGGATGCCTCATTTTAGTCCTCAAAGAAGAACAGACCCTAAAATGTCAATGGCAGGCAACAATAAACATGGCTGAAAAGTTCAGCTGATCCAGGCTCACTGGTTACACACAGAGCCCAGGTCTGTAGCCATCTAGAGATCTAGGCACGGCTTGGTTAGGAAGACCTACTGCTCATGTGTCCCTCCAGTCTGCTCCTGCATTTAGTGGGCTAGCACAGGCTCACTAAAGCTCACTGAGCTAGCACAGGCTCATGTTTCTTTCATGGTGATTCCATATTGTGTATTTTTTTGTCTCATTTTAGGGCCTCATATGCTACCATATTATAATTAAGACAATACAAGCAATTATTTTCCAGTAGGCACAGATGTTGTTTGTTTCATTTGAGAACCAAAATCTTTATTGGTCCTACTTTTAAGGTCCATTTCCCAGGAAACATTTCAGGCACAGAACAATACAGGGCAGCAAATGGCATTATTAATATCTAAAGACTCATTAAATTCTACTCAGTATTAAAATGTTTCAAGTCCTCTGGAGAGTTCTGAATATAAATGTTCATTTAACATATCATCAAACTGCAGCATTTTAACAGAAGAGAGTCAGATTTTGGTCAGCAAATGTTATATAACAGCTGCTTCCAGAGAGTTGTTGTCTATCCGCTTTCTCTTTGGATGGTCAAATTTGTAACTGCAGGAAGAAATCCTTCCTTGTTCATAAGACTGTATTTATCTCCAGGCTCAGACCTGATTCCTTCCTCCATTTGTGGAGACAGTCATTGTATAGACTTCTCTGTCTTAAAAGTCCAGAGGAAATGTTACAAACCCTTTTGGAATCCATCAGTGACAGCTTC
This sequence comes from Marmota flaviventris, assembly GCF_047511675.1. Classification (NCBI taxonomy): domain Eukaryota; kingdom Metazoa; phylum Chordata; class Mammalia; order Rodentia; family Sciuridae; genus Marmota; species Marmota flaviventris. The sequence continues at coordinate 193,853,886 of NC_092498.1, forward strand.
TATCATGAAAAAGATTAAGTCAAAACAAGAAGCTTGTTGCATAGAAACTATCTAGAGCATCTTGTGACCTGGATGGACGTGGAAATGGTTTTTTTTTTTTCCTGAAGTTTAGTTACATATAAATAGGCTATGATGTACTCTCCAGTTTGATGCTGACACTGGATGTGATATAGAAAGTAGAGTAACAGAAGAGTGTGGTTCAAAAGGCCAGAAAGCCACCCACTCAGGGCCTTAGGAAAGTTGAGTATGAGGGGATTCATGAACTCAAATATTAAGTGGGTCCAACACTGTAATGGGAAGTGGGAACAGAATACATACTGATTCACAAATTGTACATGGTGAAAGCCTGGTCTTATATAGGGAAAAAAAAATTGGTATCTGGCTTTTAGAAAAAGGGGGCCAAAGCACATTGACTAGACCTTTAATAAAAGATTGAAACTGGATTAACAGTATCATACACTGATGCTACCTTTTCTGATGCTACCTTTTCTGATGCTAAATGGAACTGCTTGTACTCCATCTGTATTACAGAAGTCACTAGTTAGAAATAGCTTTGCATAGGTATATTCTCCATTCAAACCCTCCTTCTGGTGGACAATATTGAGCACCATCAAATCCTAATGCTAAGGCCAAACTGAAAAATTATCTATGGGCCTGTTTTTTAACTTGAATTGCATAGATCTGGCATCATCTCAGATTGAAACAGAAAGTTGGGATTTCAAAGAGGATTTAATGAAATGACTTTTCATAGAGATGATTTTGGGGACCACAAGGGGTGCAAAATCTCCCAGAGATTAGCAAAAGTAGAAAACTATTTTGACTCAGGCCTGAAGAAGTGAGATGAGGAATAAAAAATAAAAAATAAAAAAATCCTGGGAAGAGCTGAAACTAAGGAATTTGAAGCATCCAAGTATTCTAGAGTTTCATGGTTCCTAGGAGAACTAGACAATGAACCATGGAGAGAGCTAGAAAGTAAACACTTGGACTTGTTTTGGTCCCAGAGTCCTTCTGCAGCCCCCCCACTGGTAAACCCAATTGGAACGCAGAGGGAATAGAGGTTGTGGTGATGTCATGGGTCTGTGAGACCTTGGGGACTGGAGCCTGGCAAAGAAAGTGGAGAATAGCTAAGAGTGAGGACAAGTGAAGGAGGATGTAAAAAAACCTGTCACATTCGAAGGCCCTTTGGTCTATCAGTTTTGACTTTTCTCCTTTGGACGAATTACAGTTTTGCCTCCAATCATCACCTATTTATCCAAACTGAGGCATTAGAAATGAAACATTTTACAAATACATGCACATCATTTTAATGAATTCTTTGTGGTAGATCTTACAAATTTGCTGTTTGTGTTGCTAAAAAACAAAAATTTTAAAAAAAACTATGTACCAACATGCATTATGATTTCCCTTTATTTCACCAAGAAGGAAGCTCAAAAAAGTTATAGAACTGTGGACTCTTCACATCCCTACAGAGAACTCACTGAGATCTGATGCTAAGTTGAGAGAATTCGCCATCTGCTAAGATACCTTGATGCTTCCATTAAATTTGATAAATGCCACGGGACCAATTATATTCTGCATTTGCTTCCATCCTTAATGTGTCCCAGGCTCTGTTTTGGGGTCTTAGGAGGGATACAGCGGCAAATAAAAATACCACAGAATTAGAAAGTTTAATTCTATTAGAGTTCTATCTACAAACGCCTACAGTTGTCATATTGTTGGTATGCCATGATGATATTTTACCTGTTTTTGTAATATTGGAAAGACTAGAGTTTACTCATTTGCTTCAGGAATTTTCTCTCCTATATTTTAGATTCTTCTCTGATTCATTTTAACTCCTCTTTCTCTGTCTTTTTTTTTTCTTCCATTCCATCTGACTTCCTGCAGTTATGAGACAAGATTTTCAGAGAAAGCACTGCCCAACACAAGAAACACTGCTCAGGGATGATGTTTCCTAACACAGAGGACTTGAAGTATTCGTTTTTTCTCCTAGAGGCATTGGTCCTCTGGTTATAACACTACATAGTGAATTATCAAGCATTTCCCAGTATCTGTATGGAAACAGATAATTTGCATATCAAATCTCCTTTAATTTGCTCCTGCATGTGGACTTTATTTGTATATATCAGTTTTTTGTTTATATTAGTGCTGTCATCAAAATGATTAATGTGTCATGAAACTAACAAAGAGCAGATTATTATGAATTCCAACTTAGGTAGCATTTAGTCATGGTCTGCTCAGGTCTATGTAATGCTCATTCATATTAAAATATGAAAATCTGCATTATAAAATAAAATAAAAGTGGTTAAGTGGGGGAAAAAAGCCCTTGAAAAAGGAAAATAACATACCACTTGGTGCATTCTAGACTAACCTTGAACAAATTGTATGGAGACAAATAATAATGTTAGCGAGGCAGCAGGCGAAGGGCTGTGGCTAAGTACTTAATATACTCCCACTCCATTAATCTTAAGTAGATCTCTGACAAGACAACATCCCTTTTCCCGTCTGGCTGGAGCCATTTTCCCCTGTAAACATCTTTTTTGATTTCCATCACATTTTTTTCCTGCACCTTTAACCAATTGTAGCTTTGGGTTGGGTGTTGTTAGACTAACTGTGGAGAAAGATGCATTTTATTACAGAAGTTTAGACATTTAGAGTCAGGAGGCAGTTTGGAAATCATCTAGATCAACTCACTTATTTTCACCCATTAGGATCCACAGTCTGGCAACACAGAAATAGAAATTTCTGTGATGAGGAAATTTTTTTTTTTTATGTCTGCATTGTCCAGTATAGCGGCCCCTAGCTTTCTGTAATTGTTATGTGTTTAAAATATAATTATAGTGATTAAGGTACTGAATTTAAAATTTTTAACTTAATAGGCAGGAACAGCCAAATCTGGATGGAGGCTATCATAAAAAAAGGGCAGGTCTAGAAAGAACCTGTCCTGTGCCCAGTGCCACAGAGCTTTGAAGTGAGAAAACTTGCCTGACTGCTCAGAACTTCTGACTCAGGTCATAGATTCTTATTGATGTACAGGTAATGGGGTACATCCACTAACAAAGCAAGGGACACATAATTAAAGTTTCAGAAGAGAAAAGCCAGCTACCTTGGCAATGACAAAGCAAAACAGGAGCTACTTCAGAAGCAGGCAATGAAGGAGCATGATGAGTGCACAAATATTATCTTCTTATGAGTATTCCAGATATAGCACCCAAATTAATGAAATAAAAAAAGATAAGTTGGGTCTATTATTTAATTTAATAAAGACAGCTGAAATGGAGCTAAGGTAGACACAGAACGGAATGTTGGGGTGGGGGAGGATAAGAAAAAAGAATTGGTATATGAATGTGAAACTTATCTTGAACAAGAAGTTAAGAAATACTTTCCTAAAATGTACAAATTAAAGAACAGTACAGGCATGTATAGTCCTAAAAACATCTATGAATAGAAAAGGTTAAAGCTGTTGTCTACGTGCAGTGAAGCACTGAATGGGAAGAAATAGATAAACACAGAGGGTGTTAATATTTCCTTGCATTTTATGATTTTGGTCATGTTGATGCTTTTCATTTTTTAAATAAAATAAATAAAGAGTAATTTCTATGAGTTTCATAGGCTTGAAATTAAGGCAGAAAATAAGCTTCTCAGAAATAATTTTTGTTAAATGGAGAGATTCTCAGAAATCACACTTAAGGACCAATTTAGTCCATCACTGCTCCCCATGTATTTTGCAAGACTTAACAAAGTATTTGCCCACAGATTCATTTGTATTTGTCTAATATATAAACCCAGTAATTTTGTCTGGCAATCTAGTTTATTTTTTCCTGTATTAAGTTAGATCTTCTAAATAATTATTCAATGCAATCAGCATAAGAAAAATCAGGCTGGTTATTATACAAATTTAACACAGATCATAACACACTGTAGTCAAAGAGCAAAAAACATAAATGCAGATCTGACATTGTCTACTGGAATACCTAATGGCACCATATCCATGTACATTGTCCAGGCTGGCTATTTGTCACACATGCTGAAATGAATGGATAGAGCCAAAATTGACTGCAGGCTTCCAATCTCACCAAACCAGTTGCGGCACATTCAACAAGTAGACATTGTTCTGGGTCTCTAACACCAAATATTTATCAGAAATTCCCAATGAAACTGTAGCTATCCTTACCTTGTTGGGGGAGAGTAGAGACTCAAACCCTCTCACTCTCTTTTATTTTTTGTAGAACCTTTCTAATAACTGTGGCTTTTCCTTCCAGATATTCTCTCAATCTTCTTCCAGGTCCATTGCTCTTGAATGTAATGCCAAGAATTACAGGAGGTATTCTAATTATCTCCAGACTGATGATAGAAAATTTCCTTTCTACTGTCTTAGTCTCTTCTGAGTGCCATACCAAAATACCATAGACTGGGTGACTTATACAACCAAGATTTATTTTCTCACAGCTTAGAGGCTGGGGAGTTCAAAAGTCAAGTTGCCAAGAGATTCCATTTCTGATAAGGTTGTTCCCCCTGGCTTGTAGATGACCACCATCACATGGCCTCTCCTCAGTGCATGCACACTGAAGAAAAGAAAGGCATCTCTCTGTCTTTACTGTATGACCATCAATCCCATCATGAGGACTCCACCTTCATGACCTAATCAAATCCCAACTACTTTGCAAAGGACCCATCTCTAAATACCACAACTATGAGATTAAAGACTTTAACCCTATGAATCTGAGGGAGAAACATAAGTATTCAGTAGACAATGGAACTACTTTCTTTTCTAGCAGTGAACCTGTGAAACTAGAAAAGTTTGGGGCTTCCTAAATACAATGATGAGGCAGATGTAGGATGGATGTTTCCATTGGGGAAAAGAAAGAAGAGAAAGAGTGGGAGAAGAAGAGGAAGGAAAGAAAGGAAGAGGAAGGAAGGAGAAAGAGAGAGAGGAAGAAAGGGAGGGGAGAGAAGGAAAGTAAAGAAGGATGGGAGGGAAGGAGGAAGAGAGATGTATCAAGTAAGGTGAATACCTAAGCAAGGTAAATTTCATCATATCGTAGAGACTGATAATAATCATCTCTGGTTTGATGTTCTGCCCTCTGCTCCTGCTCCCAGGGCAGATGTTGCACTGTCTAGACCCACTAAGTTGGCAGGTGGATTCTCAAAGTTCTGATGGGTGGAGGTCTGACATGAAAGGTTTGGGTTGCATTACCTCCCAGAGTCTTGGTGGCCCCATCCTTGTGGGTCCACAATATAGCAGTGCTAGCATAATTCCATTTCTATTGTAACTCATTAAGTTCATGAGTGACACACGTGACACCCATGATCTGTTAATCTAATATTTTTTTCAATAACACCCTTACTGTTCTTTTTGGAACAACCTGTCTCGTATTTTGCAATGTAGATAGGTCTATATCTCCAAGTTCTGGTTCTTTTTTTTTTAAGAGAGAGAGAGAGAGAGAGAGAGAGAGAGAGAGAGAATTTTTTAATATTTATTGTTTAGTTTTCGGTGGACACAACATCTTAATTTTATTTTTATGTGGTGCTGAGGATCGAACCCAGCGCCGCGCGCATGCCAGGCGAGTGCGCTACCGCTTGAGCCACATCCCCAGCCCTGGTTCCTTTTTGCTTAACAACTCTGTTCATCTTTCCTTTTATATTTTGCTACAAGGAGTAAGGAGGTTCTAAGCTGTAGTTTCAACATTTTGCTTAGCAATCTCTTCTGTTAAATACCCAATTTCATTACCCACAATCATCACCTTCCACAAAACAGTGCAGCACATTTTAAAGAAATCATGTTTCCTCCAGTTCCAAATAAAATATTCATCATTTCCATCTGAGTCCTTAACAGATTTGCCCTTGAGATCTACAGTTCTATCATGCACCTCAAATTTCTTCCAGCCTCTATCCATACTCAGTTCTGAAGCTGTTTCCACATTATTAAGTATTTGTTACAGCAGTACCTTGCTTCTTTGTATTAAATATCTTAGTCTTCCTGGGATGTCACAACCAAATGACCTAGACTTGGCGGTTTAAACAACAGAAATTTATTTTATCACAGTTCTGGTGGCTGGAAAGCATATGCAAATTAGGTACTGGTGAATTCAGTTTCCCGTGAGGCCTTTCTGCCTTGGAAATAGCCACCTTCTCACTATATCGTCACATAATCTTTCCTGGATAATATGTGTCTCTGCCTCTGTCTCTCTCTTTCTCTCTCTCTCTTCCTCTTCCCACAAAGCCACTAATTTCATCATGAGGACCTTACTCTCATGACCTAACCTAATCTGAACTAATTCCTAGAGCTTCTGTTTCTAAATATGATCACATTGAGGTTTAGGGTTTTCATACATGGCTATGGAAATGAGAAGACACAAACATTCAGTGCATAATATATATGTAAAATAAACTCAAATTTACTCTGTTCCTTGCTCATAGACCCAACTCCCTAAAGGGGGCATTTTTCCTTGATTTATTATCTAGACCTCTGATGAGGCTAATATAGCCACCTTGATAGGCTTTCCTCCAGCTCCTCTTAGTGTGAGTGTTTGACCTTTGATTGCACCATCCATAGGAGCTGTGGCAGGCATTGTGGTCCACCGAACATGATTTATGAGTGCAATCATGCTGGTACCTTCTCTAGAGTGTCTTCCACCTCAGAATCCAGCATGCATATTTTTTCTTCCATTTCAGTGACATCTGTTGGCCAGTGTAGGGGTTTCCTTGGTTCACTTGCAAGTACTACAGGGGCAGACAGAACTCAAGCATGTTTGACAGGTGCATGACACTGCCAATAAAATGGCCCTGACAATGGAGTGGTCCTGGAGACAGCCAACTTCACATTTCCTATTTTATCATCTCTGTTTAATGTAGTCTCTTGTGCTCTGTGTGGTTTGCTTAACATCTACCATTCTGTCTTGAGTGATTTGACAATTTAAAGGTTGCCTTGACCCAGGAACAAAGCAATCTGACAGTCTAAATTCTTTTATGCCACCTAAGGTGTTTTCTGAGTTGAAGCTGGAGGAAATTCAATGTTGAATTGTTTCTATAATTGTTGATGTGTTGAAGAACTGTGGTGTACATATTCAAAATTAGGTGAAAGAGGCTTCCAGCTGGCTAGGACTTCAATAGAAAAATTCATAGCTCAAGTCATGGCCCCATGACAAAAATAGATCCCCATAGCTCTTTGAGGACTAAACAGAAATACCAGAAAGGAGTGATTTCTTAAAGATTTAGGTATGCAGGAAATAGAAGAGAGAGATAGGGAGGAAAAGATGATTGTAAAAATAGAATGCAAATGTTTTTATATATAAACTTTTTCATCTTAATAATAGAGAAGATAGAGAGACTTGCTTTCTTTCCTTTTACTCTTTAATCTGCTTCTTATGTTACTATTGATTCAATATTAGTTATTGGCTACTGGTTGTGGACCCTTCACCTTTGTTTTTAACATCAGCAAATTTATGGTATGCTGAGATAGACTTGAAAGGACACATACAGTTTATGAGGTCTCATGGGGAGATTTTCAAATACAGAATTACTTGGAGTCAAGAAACTTTGGTTCTATTCTATTCCCTTCATATATAAATAGCTTAATTTCACAGGACCTTAGTATTCACATTTACAAATTAATAGGTCTGGCTAAATAACACCTGAGGACTTGTATAAATTTTATTAGAACTATTCTGTTCTGTTTTGTTCTATTCTATTCTTTAGTGTTCTTAAAGTTGACCGTCGCTGGGGAAAGTCATGTCATTTATCACCAAACCAGTACACACTCTTGATATCCTCCAAAGCCATAATAAAATATAGCTTTGTAGAACAGTTGACCTTTTAAATGTTTGGAAGATCACAAAGAGAGATGGGATGCAATTCTAATAGTGTTTCTGGTGGATTTGGGAAATAAAAAAGTTTTGTTATGTTTCTAGAGTGTTTAGAGAGAAATTTTTGTTTATATGTGTGTTAGCGCATCTGACAGTTTTGCAAGCCAGACCTGGAGCTGGCATTGGGGGCTCTTTTGCTAAGAATTCATCTTCGTCTGTTGCTCACTCCCATGCACCCAGGGAGCAGAGAGAGACTCTGCTTAGGGCTCCCCCAGCACAAGTGCAAACCTATCACAGTAGCCAGTGCCTCTTTCCTTCATATATATTGAGGACAGAATGTGGTCATTTGCCTTTCTTGCTCCAATGTACAGGCTGAAGGGCTGAGACAAGAAAAGCACCCACTTAAGAGCAGGCTAAGAGTCTGCATAAACCTGAGAGTGAGCCCTTTCTCAAATTTTGCATTCTACTGCTCCTTTTGCCCCACCCTAATCCAGGCCCTCATGGGCAGAGTGCTTGGGACAGACCAGACCTCTAAGCAAGGCCAATGACATGAAGGACTTTGGAGTCAGACTTTGTTTTAAAATGCAGGTTTGATTATTATTTGGGTACCTTGAGACCAACAGATCAGAAGACAATTGCTATCAAAGTTAATTTGCTACTCACAATTCTCAAGAGGAGGGGGCAAGCTGTGTCACATATATGCCACATGGGGAAGGATATGGACAGGAGCAGAGGAGGCAAGGGGTAAGATGGGTAAAAGGATGAATTATGGCTCCTTCAGAAAGAAATGGGTGAAGCAGGATAGGAAGGTTTAGTAATAACTAGACTGGATAATTTCAGTTGGTTCAGGGGTTACAAGGCTGTTTCTAGTTAACTCTCCCTGGCTTTGGGATTTTAGGACAGGAAGGTAGCAGCTCTGAGAAAGCCTGGTACAGTAGGTAATTAAGTTATGGGCTCTTGATTGGTTGGTTTGCATATGAAAGGTACACTGGTAGGCCAGTTCTTTACTCTCTCTAGGAATTCACTAGCTCTGAGAAGGCAAGCCCTAAGGTGTCAGCAAGTTCTCAAGATGTCAAAGCATCAGAATAAAAAAGAACATGCATAATACAGACTGTCCTGAGTTTCAATTTGTGCTGCCATGTATAAGCCTCATGACCTTAGGCATATCAGCTTCTCTCATAATGGAATAACCTTAACATGTTGCTGTATGGATTGAAGCCATGCACCTAGTATACAGTAGGTGCTCATTAGCGAACTGCTGTTAATGATTAAGTGTGCAGAGTAGAATATCCATAACATGGATAATACCTGTTGCACACTTATGCAAGTATGGCTAGACAAAGCTGGTGAAATCCATCTCTTAATTTATGTAGAGGGAGGACTTCATTACTGTTTTGAAACTGATGTCTACTTTCAGGCATTTCTTTGAATAATCCTGCAAAATAGACTAGCTTGTTTCTGGAAACTTGGATCTCCTTGAGGCTTCCAAACTCCTTTCTTTTAACAAGACTGAAAAAAAGAAAAAAAAAAAAAAACAAGAACTTCTTTCCCTGGGGGATGATGGTGCCACAGAATTTACAGAAGAATTCAGGAGATACAGGGGAACTATATGTGTGTGTATTCCCAAGAAAGTTTCTGGAACTTTCCATAGCTTAAAAAAAAAAAGTTCATTTTGGCTGTCTTGCAAGTTTCAGAAGAAACTCTCTCTAGGCTGGTAGAGTGACGGCAGCAGCTTCCTCCATCAGGCAAGAAATTTTTATTAGCATTAGATTAAAGAGAGGCCCTAAATATGACATGTGGACAAAGGCTGAGCTTTGTCATTGAGCCTCAGCGTCCTCTGGTCAATGCTTAGGGACTGTGGATGACATAATACTATTAACTTCCGATCTCTGTCTCCCATACTGGGAGAAACATCAGTGGATTCAGACAGAAGAGAAATCACAAATGATGTGTGTGTGTGAGCTGCAAAGAAGAGTTAGTGTGTTTGCCGCAGAGATAAACATAGCACTTTCTCCAGGGACTTCCTGCTATTCTCCTGCTGTCATTCAGTGTAAAAGAGGATCCTGATCAGGCGTCCTATGACAGTGAGAAGCTTTCCCCTGGGCCTCCTTCAGGGGTTGGAGTGGGTCTTTGCCAGGCAATGTTAGAGGCTGACACTGCTTAAACTAAGCCCAAATGTGTAAGAGACCAGAGTGCAGGCAGCATAAACATGCTCTCAGTATCTCTCATTATAACAGTGGGAACATTTCTTCCAGATTCTTCCATTTCATTCCTTCTTGGACTAAGAAGCATCAACGTACTTTTGAATAAATACAGCAAGCTTAGGTATCATTGTGCCCTAGATGCTCAAAAGTAACATGATCAAGCACAAAGTGATCTTTTTAATTTTAAAACTATTTTCATGTATTTTTAAAAAGAGACACCTAAGGTAGCATTTAACATAACTCCTGCATCGTGGAATGTGTTGACAATATGCGATAGCACTGACCTTTAGAGAATTACTTCCTTTATGAAATAATTTATAACCTGTAGAAAATATTAGGAATCTTGTTTCCCTTTAATATTGTACTTTGTCACTGTTTCTTTTTTATATTTATTTGTTCTAAGCAGTTATGCATGACAACAGAATGTTCTTTGATTCATTGTACACAAATGGAGCACAATTTTTCACTTCTCTGATTGTACAGGAAGTGGAGTCACATCATTTGTGCAATTATACATGTACCTAGGGTAATGATGTCTGTCTCATTCCAACATCTTTCCCACCCCTGTGCCCCATCTTCTTTCCTCCCTCCCCTTTACCTAACCCAAAGTTCCTCCACTCATCCCATACTCACCCATACCCCCATTATGAGTTAGCATCCATTAATAAGAGAAAACATTTAGTCTTTGGTTTTGGGGGGATTGGCTCACTTTTCTTTGCATGATATTCTCCAACTCCATCCATTTACCTGAAAATGTTATAATCTTATTCTCTTTTATGGCTGAGTTGTGTATATATGCCACAGTTTCTTTATCCATTCATCTATTGAAGAGCATCTAGTTTGGTTCCATAGTATGGCTATTGTGAATTGTGCTGCTATAATCATTGATGTGACTGTGTCACTGTAGTATGCTCTTTTTCAAATCCTTGGGTATAGGCCAAGGAGTGGGATAGCTGGGTCAAATGATGGTTCCATTCCAAGTTTTTTAAGGAATTGCCACACTAGTTTCCAGATTGGTTGCAACAATTTGCAGTCCCACCAGCAAAGAATGAGTGTGCCTTTTCCCTCAATAATTCTTTTTATTGAATTAAGTAGGTCAGTCCATAGCTAAGCTTTCAGAAACAGCTGCATATTTTCTAGACAGCTTCTGAAGGTTAGACTGAGATAGGGTGCATAGCTGTGCCCATCGTGGACATGATTAACCTGGTTTTGCTAAGCAAAAGTTCTTAGTTAAGGTGAAGAAGAAAGAGTGGGAGGAGGTAAAATGATAACACTTCTTGTTTAAGTATTTACAGCATTGCCAGGTGTCTTGCTATGCTTTCTGGGTATTTTCACAATCTTCATATTGGCTCTGTGAGACAGGTGTTAGAAACTCTATTTTATAGGTGAGGACACTGGATCACAGAGAAGTTAAACAAATTATCCAACTACTGATGCCACCAAGGAATTGAACCTAGTTCTGAAGAAACTGTTCAGTTATTTTCTTTTACCAGGTTATACACATCAATAACTATTAAAATCAATGGCACTAAAGGACTGAGAAAACTGCCTCCCTTCTCTTCAATCCTGCTCTACAGAGAAATACATTTTTAACAGTTTTTATTTTTTTCTGGGTACGTATCTCCCTATTTGTAAAGAATGAGATTGTATCTGAATTTTTAATTTATCCAGCTTCAAACCTTTTAAACTTCCTCTTGTGGTATACATAAACTTACTTTACTACACACCTCACCATTGCCAATCCCTCTCCCTCCTCTAAATCACATTTTTAATGTGGTTATTTCTATATAAATGATGTCTTCCGCCAGAGTGATTCATTTTTTTATGCAATTTATTTTTTCTTGGATTTAGCATTTGATTATTCATTCATTTAGTGATGTACCTCCTACAAGTTTGTTCTCAAATGTTCTGGTGAATCTGTCAAAAACTGAAACTCATCAAGTGGCCTGGAGGTAACATCTCCTTCCTCAGAGGTCACACCCTTGAGGTTTGTTGTTGTTGTTGTTGTTTTAAAGAGAGAGAGAGAGAAATTTTTAATATTTATTTTTTAGTTTTCGGTGGACACAACATCTTTATTTTATTTTTATGTGGCGCTGAGGATCGAACCCAGCGCCCTGCACATGACAGGTGAGCGCATGCTACCGCTTGAGCCATATCCCAGCCTCAAGTTTTGATTCAAAAGAGACTGTATCCCTTTAGACCTGTCCTGTAACTCTCATCTGAAGACTTTCCTTTGCCACAGAGTCGCCTCCTTTCTGCATCTATTTCTTCATCCCTTTATGTTTACTCACCTGTTTTCAGTAGCCCACATCCTCCAGTAATTTCTCTTAAGAAGATATAAAAAGAAAGGACATTGAGTTGTCCCTTCTTTATTTTAGGGATTAGCCTGTGAGTAAATATATGCTTCACAAACACCTTCCCCGCCTCCCTGTAGTTGCCTTTTTACTCTAATGCTTGTTGTGAGCTTTGCTATGCAGAAGCTTTTTGGTTTGGTGGAGTCTCACATGTTTATTTTTGGAATTATTGCCAAGTGCAGGGTCATGAAGTCCCTCCCTCCCATATTTTCTCTTTAAAGGTATTTAATGTAAGATTTCAACATTTAGGAAATTCTATTTTTTTAATTAGTACTTTTATTTTTTTATTGATTTTTTAAAAATAAATGACGGTGGAATGCATTACAATTCTTGTTACATGTATACAGCACAATTGTTCATATCTCTGGTTGTATATAAAGTGTGTTGACACCAATTTGTGTCTTCATACATGTACTTTGGATAATGATGTCCATCACATTCCACCATCCTTGCTAATCCCCTGCTCCTTCCCTTTCCCTCCCACCCCTCGGCCCTATCTAGAGTTCATCTATTCCTCCCATGCTCCCCATCCCTACCCCACTATGAGTCAGCCTCCTTATATCAGAGAAAACATTTGGCATTTGTTTTTGGGGGGATTGGCTAACTTCACTTAGCATTATCTTCTCCAACACAATTCAGTTACCTGCAAATGCCATGATTTTATTCTCTTTTATTGCTGAGTAAAATTCCATTGTGTATATATACCATATTTTTAATCCATTCATTCACTGAAGGGCATCTAGTTTGGCTCCACAGTTTGGCTTTCGGAATTGTGCTGCTATAAACATAGATGTGGCTGTGTCCCTGTAGTATGCTGTTTTTAATGTCTTTTGGGTATAGACCAAGGAGTCGGATAGCTGGGTCAAATGGTGGTTCCATTCCCAGATTTCCAAGGAATATGCGTACTGCTTTCCATATTGGCTGCACCAATTTGAGATTTAAGGGGGGAAATTAACACTACATATCACTGTCTGGGATGTTTTCTAGGGGCCATTTTGTACTTGTAGAGAGTAATCTTCTCTTAGATAGGGCATGGGTACATGATGACATCAATTTTTAGCTTGCCAATTTGGTAGTCCAGAAATCACACTGTCCAGATCCCTCTAAGAATCCTCCAGTTTCTACACGTTTTCATGTCCAAAGGTGAGCCACCTTTTCTCAGTCGTGTCTCCCTCTGCAGATGCTTTATTTATACTTTCTTCACTCTGCCAACTTTAATTCCAGACGTTTATTTGCTTTCTAACTTTCAAAAATGTTGCTGAACTCTCTTCATTATTTTCTCCTTTCCCTTTTAACTTTCTTGGAATATCATATTCTGTTAAATTCCTCTATTTTGTCTGATTAACGTTTACTTCAAAAGAGAAGATGAACATGCATGGCTCTCCTACCATGTTAAACAGTAATTTTTGCTCTTTTTCAAAGTGTTTTTAATATGTGTGTGTATATGTAGTGCTATACCATATAATCTTTAGAATTTCTGTGTTTCACTTTTAACTGTAACATTTTATGTTTCTTTGACTCTTTGCAGTTTAAGAAGTACTATCTCATTTGATTTATATAGCAACCCTTGGTATAGGGCATAGGTGTAGTGTTCATACTTCACAGAAGAAACAAACTTTACCCTGGGAGTTTAATTAACATTAAACTGCTCTTAAATAACATGGTCAAGTTTTTTTTTTTTTTTTAAGTTTTTCCCTTATAGAATTTTGCCTCCCAATCCTTCTGATTCTCAAGTCTTATTTCTAATGACTTTATGAAATAATGTGTGTGTGTGTTTGTGTATAAAAGGAAAGCAAAGAAATAAGTGAATATCAGACATCATGTTTAAACAATCATCTAAAAAGATTTGTGAATTTTCAAAATTAGCATGGGGGAAATTTTATAATTCTAATGTATTATATGATTTGCCATCACTATCACAGTGAACCATTGAGGTTCAACTTAAGTAACAGAATAATCTATACTGTTTCGATGTCTGTGGAAACATTTAGAAAAGCAAAAACATGCTAAATGGTGAGGGAGAAGTCCACAACTGAGGAGATACCGTTTACATATTTAGGAGCTTTTATAATTGATGTTAGGCAGGCCTGTTGTGAGGCATGAACAAAACTGACAACCACGTGTACAGGGATTTCTCTGCCTCTGAGTACATCTTAATGGAACTAATGCATATTTATTACAGCATGACTTTCATTAAACAATAGTCTGCACACAGGACACAAAATCCCTGTAAGCAACCTGAACTGCTTTCTGCAAAGGACCTTCTCTGACCACAGACCCTGCTGGGATTGCACTTGACAACTCCATGTGGCTGTGAACTGGAGGAATGAGAGGCACGTGATCTTGGCCTTTTGTAGCCTGGTCTGCCTGTGAGCCTTCTGGTAGAACTGAATGAGGCATCTGTTGCTTTCCTGGATCCTGAGACTGATGTGTATCTCGAGGATCAGCTGGGCTGATACCTACCTCCCAGACCCCCTTGCTAGGGCTCAGGCTGTGTGAGCTGAGTACAAGCTGAGGATGAGCACGGCTGATCCCCTCTTTCTGTGCAGAGTCCTGCAAGGCAGCAGAACTGAGTCTGTGGAGAAGGCAGCCCTGGCCATCTTTTACCAGCAGTCTCTGAGTATTCCTCCCAGTCTCACTGGATCTGAGACATTTGAATGATTCTTCCAATCCTCAAAGAAATTTCCTCATCTTGCTGAGTATTTAGTGAGCCAGTCAGTCAATTCTCTGCTCCTTCTGAGGTGGTGCTTAAATATCAACATTTCTGTAAAACTTTCCTAGATGCAGAAAGACTTAACCCCTCCTTCTCATTCTCTTAGGGACCACTCAGGTATGCTAACTCATACTAGCTCTTTGTTCACAGTTTGATACTTATTACACTGTGGTTTACACGATAATGGTGATAATGGTGAGGTATTAACAATGTTGTTTCTAGGACATTGTGTGTACTTCAGAGACAACCCTAGGTGTGAAGCCTCTTCCCATCCTCCACTTAAAAAATGGCTTACCATCCAGTTTCCTCATCTAGAAAATGGTGACAGTGATATTCTTCTTTCCAAGTTATAATTAAGAATAATATATATATATATAGCCTGACATTAAAGTTTTTATTTACTTTCTCACTTTCACATTATTTACAAATTGTTTATTAATTCAGATTATACATTTTATTATATGTAATATTATGTTTTATGTGACAGTCTTATTTTTTATTAAAATCTCTTTATACCTATGGATCTTAACCAACTATATTTGTCTCTCCCTTCCATGAGCCTGCCCATCAGTAGGAAAATGCTCCTATTTTACTAATGTGTTCGTTGCTTTCTGCCATGGGCCCCGGGTTGAACTGACTCATACCCATTTCCTTCTAAGCTCCTCTTCAGGTGAGTTGATCATGTCAGTGTCATGACTTGTTTTGGCTGCAGGTTATGGTTGGTGATCACAGGATCCTGTTAAGATCATCTAAACTTATAATTTGCACACTTAATAGCAAGGTTGAAGACTTTTGAGAATTTTTGCTTTATTTTGATAAACCCTGATGCCTTGTCACCAATGCTTTGTCCTGGGGAAAAAACCGGCTGGGTTGCAAGAGTCTACCCTTGATACCCATGCATGCTTCTACCCCCTTATAGCAATGATTACAATTTGTCCTGCACTTTATGTTTATCATAAAGCCTTCATATGTACTCTCTGTCACAATCAACACTACTGTCCTGGAGGTGGGTTACATATCCATTTTACAGATGAGGAAGCTGAAGGTCAGATTCATATGGGAATATCCCAAGGTCGCCTCAGGTTTTCTGATTCCCAAATAGGTGCATAAGTTCAATGCTTTAGTACTGCCATAGAGGTTTGTGCTGCTGGCATCTACCTTGTCTTCCCATTCTAAAATTCCACAATGTCAGACCTAAATAAGCTCACAACATATTTGAAGGATATGAGTCATTTTCCCTGGAGCAAAGCTACCAGAAAAAAGAAAAAAATCTTTCAGGCTAGCTTCATGAGGTACTTCTGCACAACATCACCCCAGGGGCATGTTTTAGAAATATGAGGGAGGGTTATAGCCTGAAAAAGGCCCATTTGAGATTGTTATACATCACTCTAGGGGAAGATCTCCCTCTTCTCAATGCTTCTGGCCTTTTAGGAGAACATGTTTCCCCAATTACTCAAAGGCCAAGTCCTTTGAGAAAAATGTAGTTCTGCACATACTGATTTATATTGATTCTTCCAACAAGTGGTGGAGAAGATTCATTTATCTGTTGAATGACTGGAAATTTATGAGGACTCTCACATTTGACCAAACACGGCCTGTTAACTACTGAGTTCTGGTTTTCTGTTATTTTCTCCTCATCTCTTTAAAAAAAGGAATTTATTGTCAACTAGGGCTGTTTGTCTCTTTTTTAAATATAAATACATTTTATTAATGACAAAAGGAAGAATAGAGTCCATAAATGATATCTTGGGCTGATATTCAGAAGAAAACCCAGTTCCGGCCAGGAGTTGAGACTTAGAAAGAAAGCCCAGCCTAGGCTTGCACATGAGGCAGGGTACCAGTAAGGCAAACGTGAGGGCCCTGTAAGAATCAGGGCACGTGTGAATGTCTGTCTCTGTGTTGGTAGCTGGAGAGATATATCAAGTCAGAGTCTAATGTGACAGCTGGTGTTTGAAGCCTGTATCCACAGGCACAGAAAGTGTGTGAGTTACGAGTGAAAAGGAGCAAGGGAATGTCTAACAGCCTGGACCAGAGGCCAGCTACAGTGAAGACCATGCTTGTGAAGAAAGACTGTTGGTTTCACACCCCAGCTTGCATTCTGGATTCACAGTGGGTTGGGGGTTTTACCAATCTAAGAAAACCCCAGCCCCCAGGCCAGAGGCATTTGCCAAGTAGATTTCTCAAAGATGGTTTTATTAATTTTGCTCCAGATAATCTTGGTGAGATTATGTGTATGAGAAATCATGACGTGCATCCTGAACATGGCAACCTTTTCGTGACCAATAAATACGCCTGCTTGTCCAAGGCTGAAATTGGTTTCTGTGGATGTAATTGAAGTTGTTTTGTGTTTTTGATTTTTTTCATCACTTGTTCTTTTCACCATGACCAGCACTTATAGGTAGTTTTAGTTGTATATAACTTCAGGTCCTTTAAGGGAGAAAAATGAGAAATAATTCAATTTAACTCTTGCTGCATAAATGAGACCTGGAGCTTTGGGAATGTGTTAAGCAGTAATAACAGAAATCACTTGTTTCCTAAAAAGGCATTGTCTGGAACAACAACAACAACAAAAGACCCAATTTTAATGGAAGTCTGGGTGACTTTTAAAAAGAGCTATGGGGGTTGAAAAGGGTTTTGCTACCTGTAGTTTGTATGAACTGTAGAATCCAAAATTTTACTTTTAATAATTCTTTCAAAATGTGTCTGCTTTCTAACTGTTCTCTTCACAGAGATACATCAGGAGCAGAGCCTGTGTTGCTGATTTATGAGCATTCAAATTCTGACAAGCACACTTCCATCATACCCTGCTAGCAATTCCCAGAGAACATTGACTGTGCATAAAACAAGGAGCTAAAATGTGATTTTATGAATGAATCATAAAACATTTTGTTTTTGCTACTCATCTCACAGGAACCACCCTTACTTCCCTACTGTCTCATTCCCTATCAACAATGGGACCACTCAGGTACACTAACTCATTGTCTTTGATTGACATTGTAAAAGGTTAAGACTTTTACTGAGTTCTTTACCAAAAGCGCTCTTGCTTCTGAGAAGCAGAGACATAACCCATTGCTTTGGATGGAAAAGGAAGGAGGAGGTTGGCAATAGATTCTCATCTTCTCGCTGGGGTTATCCACTTCTTGGTCGACTTAATCTTGTAGCTGATAGTACTGGCTTCATTTCACAAATTCAGGTGCTAATTAAGACAGCTTCTCTCACTTATCTTCACCGATTAATTCATTTTTACAATGCGAGTTATACTTCCATAGATAGTTGCGTTTGTTTCCACTAATCTTTCCAGAAATTTGGTGCTTATCCAAGACCAACTTTATTATCTTTTTTCAGAAACTTCTATGTTGCAAATTTTCCTGTTCAGAAGAGTAAATATTGAATATAATTGCTACTTTCCCATGTAATCCCAAGCACATATTCAAGGAGGTGAGGGCAAGTGTTTCCTAGGTGCATATGTGGGAGTTTGGGCACATTTGGATTCCTCAAATAATCTGTTATTGTGCCAGCCAGAGTGCTGTTTTTTCCTAATAACTTCACCAACTCTTGGATGTCAGAATGGTCCCCAAGCCCAGGACTAGAAGAACATTACAGAGGACTGGGATTTCTGACAGGAACTGAGTAGGGGTAAAGGAAATAGCTAGCACTGATGGATAGCTTTCGCCATGCAGGAGAGATGAGAAATACTTTTCTATCATGTAGATTTCAACATCTGCAAAGGCAGTGTTTCTCAACTCACAAGCACACATAAATTACCTGAAGATTTTGTTAACATGTAGTACCTCAGTAGAACAAACTATGAAATTGATTTCACTGTTTCTTTTTAATTTTTTTAAGTAGTACTAAAGCATTTTAAGTTACATATTTGACTCATATTATATTTCTTTTGGATATCATTGCTCTGATGTTCTTTTGCCTCCATTTCATTGGCTGTACATAGCATTTAGCATATCCTACCTCAGTGGTTCTCAAGCTTTACTGTGCATCAATCACCTGGTAGGCTTGGTAGAATATAGTGCTGGTCTACCCCAGACTGTGATTTAGTAGTTCTCAATAGAGTCCCAGACTTGCGCTTCCTATCAAGTTCCCAAGTGATACTTGCTGTTTCATGGATCACTCTTAGAGTAGCAAGACTCTAACCCTTTTTGTATTCTTGTTTATCTCAGCAAATTCCATCCCCCTATTTTCCTGTACAGTCTGTGAACATATCTTCCTTCCCTCCTACTCACATCAATGTCCATTCACCCTGTAATCTTGTAAAGTTCTTGAAGTAAAGTTTGTACCTCTTCATCTTGGTTTCTCCTAAACACCTACTTCAATATTTAATTGGTTTGTTAATTAAGGTAAATTGGATTTTGTGGCATTAATCATCTTTCTTTCTCTATATATTCCCTTACTAGAAGCTCTGACAAGCACAAAATATTAAATCAAGAATGAAAGAACCACATAAAAATAAAAATATTGTATCCACCTAAAACTAGAAAATAAATATTTTAAAAAAAGAAAATAGAGATAAGGTTAATCTGTTGATCAATCTATTGATTTACTAATTATTAAGTAAGTTAAATTGATTGGTTCCTGTTTATTTTCATCAATTTAACTCAATGTATGTTTTTAAGAACTTGAAGTTCAACAATTAGGGCAATGAGTTTGCCCAACTTCATCATTGAAAGGTAAGGAAACACTGTGGCTGATACTTAGGGAACTATACCTAGATATCATAAGGGGGCAGAAGTAGAAGACAAGCTAGCCTCTAAAAGGTGCTGATGAAAGCCTTGCTATTCAAAGAACCCTCATAAGATCAGAAGCAATAGTGTCAACTGGGAGTTACAAATTCAGAATCTCAGGCTCAAACTTTGAACTTAAATCTGCACTTTTACAGGATCTCTAGGTAAATGCTAAGCTCATTAAAATTTAAGAAATACTGGATTGAAAAAGATCAGTGTAGAATCAGTTGTATAAACCTATGGTTGACTCTGGGCTTCTTTCCTACTTTCTCTGAGAGAAATCTGGGTTTCTGGTCTACCCCAAGTCAGATGGCAGCATGCAGGCAGCTGCCCCACACAGATGGAATACATTGCATTGGGATATGTAGACCACAGCAGGGCTCTGCCAACCTGCAACAGCCTTGTTCACAACAGGAGTGAATCTCTCTCAGATTCATGGTTAGGAGAATTAAAAGAAAAAGAGTGGCTAAATATGACCGTGAGCCTGTGGCAGTCAACCAGCAGGATGCTCCTGCTCCTTGACAGCATGAAAGGAAGCCCAGTTTTACTAGCCTACCTGTCTAGGAGCCACCTGTCACAGAAGAGTGGGAAGCACATTTAGTGCCAAGATTTGGGCAAAACTGCATCACCTCTCTCCAAAATCATGGGTATGTGAGAAGTGAGGTATGGGACTGAGGTTGCAGGATGCTGCCACCAGATGAACACGTACCCTGATTGATTTGCTTTATAAGATGTGGAAAGTGAGGAAACTCCAACAGGTTGAATCCTTTGTTATGCTGAAAGGAGCTATAATGGTGGCACTAATGTGTGAGTTAATGTAGGTGTCATAATACACTCTCTTGAGTGTTGGTGGTGTGGAGACGAATCTAATGATAAAATGAATATTTTCTAAATATTGATCATAATGACCCTGGATTCCTTTTAAAGGCCAGGGTAACATATCCCAAAGAAGGCCTTCTTTAGTCAACTCTTTCAGAAATTGTTAAAGGGGCCACATAGTCTTCCCTTCTGTAAATTCTTTCATTGCTTTAACACGCATATTTTCCATGTATTCAATCTTTCCTTTGATAAACATTAATTGAGCAATGAATATTTAGGCACTAGTCTTAGGGCTATGAAAATACATATGGCATGCAAAATCCTTGACTTTGATGATATACATGTTCAGAGAGGGTGAAGGGCATATCATCAGACTACATAGGGGTGTCAGTGCTAGACAGAGGTAAGCATGCTACCTAATGCGGACAAGGGCATAACAGAAATGATGATAATGATGATGACGATGATGATGATATTTATTACTTAATTTTAATATTCATTACATGTCAGAAACTTTTAAAAAATATTATCTATAAATCAAGTCAGTTTTTATTATTATTATTATTAGTAGTAGTAGTAGTAGTACTACTACTAGGAATTGAACCCAGGGGCACTTAATTACTGAGCCATATTCCCAATCTTTTCTTAAAAAATTTTGTTTTGAGAAAAGTTCTCACTAAGTTGCTTAGGGCCACGCTAAATTGCGAGGTTTGCTTTTATAATAATACATCTGCCTCTGCCTCCCAAGTAGCTGGCATTACAGGTATGTACCATGGTGCCTGGCTTAACACAGTTTTTTTTTTAATCATAATGCTATAAAGTAGATAGTATTACTATTCACATTTTGTAGATAAAAGTACAGAAAGATTAAGTAGTTTATACAAAGTTGCACAGAAAAAGTGGCAGAGATAGAAAACATTAAAAAAATTAGGCAATTCTGTTTAGAAATAAGATATTAAAGATGAATGATATAAAATTACACTAAAAACAAAAATTTATTAATTAACTATTTCCAGAAATTGTGCTAGTTCTGGAAAGGTACAGGATAAGATATTGCTTTTGTTATCAATAATTCAATGTACACAATAAATCATTATGCATAGCGATACACCTGTGCTAAGTTTGCTGATTCAGGCAAGGGACTGAAGGGGTGAAAAGCAAGGAATGGTTGACTTGATCTAGATGTGGAGAAGGAAGACTTAAGAAAGGGTGACATGTCAGCTGGGCTTTGATTTAGGAGAAAGCATTTGCCAGGTAACCAGGAGCATAGGCATTTCAAGTAGAGGAAGCAGCAGATACAAAGGACAATGGCATTAAAGAGCAAGATAAGGGAGGTTCCTTTGATACAACTCATCTGAACATTT
Organism: Marmota flaviventris; assembly: GCF_047511675.1. NCBI lineage: Eukaryota > Metazoa > Chordata > Mammalia > Rodentia > Sciuridae > Marmota > Marmota flaviventris. The sequence continues at coordinate 193,875,878 of NC_092498.1, forward strand.
TCTCATTATAAGAAGCTGGGACACCCAACATGAAGAGCAAACCCATGAAGAAATAGTCCCTGGATTCTGCATGGAAAGTAACCATTGCTCCTCTTTAGGCCCCGCAAGGGTATATTCCTCCTCTATACGCCAGCAAGGGTCCTAAGACACACAAAATTTAATTCTTCCTTTGTAAAACTCCTACCCCTAGTAAAGTGGTGGTAAAGTATCATGAGAGCATAAACACAGAGGAAAAGAGAGAATAGGAGAGAGGGAGAGAGAGGGAGAGACAGAGAGAGAGAGACAGAGAGCCAGACAGAGAGCAATTGATTCAGCAAACATAGGACTATAAAATGATTTGATGATGGGAAACATAACTAGGAATAGGACCTGATGGTGCAGAGTGATAAAACGTTCAGTCTCCTGTCTTGCAGAAGAAAATGTGAAGGGAAGATAACCAGGGGTCCCATCCAAGGAGTTTATGACACCTTTCCAACTAATGTAAAGACAGTCTCATAATTGGGCTTCATGTAGTTTATTTAGTACTTTATATAGTATTAAAAGATGTCCTCGACAGTCTACATTAAATGTCGTAGATTTCTTCCCAGTCACATCAATTACTAGAACCTGAAACTTGAAAACCAAAACAAATTTCTAGCAAGAAAGAGAAAAAAAAATGGATCTGCTTTATTTTTTGTAATTAAGAAAAATTATTCTTATCATATCATTTAGATCACCAGAAAGATTAGGAGCAAAATTACAGGCCAACTCTACTCTAGCAAATTATAAGACTCAGAAACCATGTAGAATATATTTTAGATATATTAGATATATTTCCTCTAGTTTTGGGCATTCCACATGCACACTATTTTGCAATGTGATTACCAACTCATATATATATATACATACATACATATATATGAAATGTACATATTACTTATGTGAATATATTTTATATGTATGTTATGTATGTATATATTGCATATGTGTGCATATGGTATTATTATATATTTTCCTGTTTTAGATATTTACTCATAATTTAATGCCATGTTATGATTTTTTTGTACATTTAGTAGAATATGGAAATTCAAATAAACATAAAAGTGGATGTATCACTGTAACTGAATTGTTTTTAAGTGAAGGAGACTTCATCAAGGCTGTTTAAATTAACATCTCCAATTCTAAAATGTTAGATACATAGCAAAATAATTACTGTAGGTAGCGATGGCAGAAAAGCAATTTTAAACAAGAATAGAATATATGCTATAATAATATGTATGAAAATCATTGAGTCACCATAGAGCACATAATTTTTGTCATTAATATAACTGATAGAAATGCTCATTTTTACTCCTGTGCTTTTGGAGAGTTTACCTATAAACATTTATTCATCCAATCATGTGTTCATTTATTCAGTAACTCTTCAATAAGTCCCTTCGATATGGCAGCCCCTAGTGTTTGGAATGCAACAAAGAACAAGACAAATAAACAACTGTCCTATATTTGCATAGAAATTGCTAATGCATACGTAAACAAAGTAATATCATATTTAATAGATGATAGTAGAAAGGAAATAAAAATATAACTTTTAGATAGTTAGAGCTGCTTAACAAGTCACCCCAAAACTTAGTGGCTTAAAAAGACTAGCAAATAAATATTGAGCTCATGATTCTGTAACTTGGCAATTTGTCCTGGGTTCATTGAGGTAGTTCAACTTTTCTGGGCCAGGCCCAGTGCATCTTGGACAGATCTTACTTATGCTTCTACAGACAGCTGCTAGGTCAGTTTAGGGTTGGCAGGTCCCAAAACACCAGCTGTGATGGTCATCTCTGCTCAAAATGGTCTCACCCCGGCACTCTGGTACTTTTTCCTTCAGCAATGATACAAGGATCTTAAAAGGGCACATGGATGGTCACAAAGCCTCTTGAAGCACAGGCTTCAACTCTAATAGACTCCAAATCCTGATGGAAGAAGTTGCTAAACATTGAGGTAACTTTTTGCAGTTCAACACATCAGGATGGAACACTCAATACTAAGCACTAGAGTGTCAGTGTTTAGAATGTGCCTGCAAAAGGAACTAGTTTTTCCATATGTAATATATACATTTACATACACTTTTAAAATATATATACATATATACATATATATATATTTCCATATGCAATATATACATTTATATACACACATGAATTTATATATACATGTGAGTGTATATATGTTTATATATATATACATACATACATATGTTCATATGTGTGTATATATGTAAGCTATATGTATACTATACATATACTCTTGTATATATATCTCTATCTATATATCCCTTATATATACATACATAAATATATACATATACATATACATATACATATATAACCCTTTTATTAAGCATATTTCTTTTTGGAAAATGTATAAATTTCTAACAGTACAATTCTGCTCTGTTTGCTGCTCTATTTTCCCCAATTTTGAATTGTGATTTGTTGGTGAGAGCATGACCTATTACAGGCTACTTTCAGAAGCTGGATCACTAATATTACTCAAGTATTACGAATGAGCCCAGAATGATGTGGTCTGTGCTATTAGACATCCAGTATTATGATAAATTGCTCTGGGCTCTGAAGGAGAAAGAAACATTTCAATCCGGCATGCATAGAAGAGCTCTAACCTTACCTGATTCCCTAGATAAACAGGGTTGCTCTCTAGCTCTGATGAGAAGGCAAATTTTGAAACACAATGAAGAAGTCGACACATGCACACCTAACTCAGACTCACACCAATGCTCCAGTGACTTACACATAATGGAGTTCCCGTCACTGTTATTGCTCTGCTTACACACAAGCTGAACTTCATTTGTAACAGGTTGTGTCAGAAAGGATAAAGCAAATGTATAGGTCCAAACTCAGTGGCCCACATCAGCACCTCCTGTCTTCTAGAAAATAAAGATGTTGATTACTTTTCTATGTATATTTCATCTTCCGTCACAACAAAAACAGGAACAGTAGCTCCATTTCTCTGACAATTTATTTCTATAACATTATGCCTAAAGTGTCAAATATTCCTATTTTATCATTTCAACTTTCTTGAAGATTCTGATAAAGATATTAAGTACTTGAATAAATAACTGGATAATTCAAAGCTTTCCCAAGTGTTCTGATACACCTCTTTTTATATGCTTATTAATAAAAAATGTTTCATCAAAAAAGCCTAACAATTTCTGTGTAGTGCACCTGAATATTCTTTATTAAAGAATTATGACAAACATTATATAACTAGCACCTTACATATATACACATATACACATATACACCTTACATATTTTTGAACCTAGAGCTCTATCTATAATCACATAAAACATCAGTAGATTGTTCATATTATTTGATATTATACAGACACAATTGGGAACTTCTGAGATCTATTTTTTTTTTAAATTTTCCATAACAAAACACTAGGTCATTTGAGGGAGATCCATATCATGGAGGAACTATTGGAAATATTGAAGATTTCTTCATTGTTTACTCAAGTGGAACTCCTTCTCAGGTCTATGTAGTCCTCAGCAATTCTACAAAACTACAGAAACCCATGATTATCGGAGATACCAAGCCCCATACAAAGAGAGCTCCTGGGACCATGAACCAAAGAGATAAGCAAGATACTGTTAAAATTCTAAGAAATTTCACCACAGAGATGCAGTGGCACCTAAGGGCTCAAAGTAGGAGCCTTTTGGTTATGTGGCACATGGGCAAGATATATCTCTGATCAAACTTCTAGCTCTGGGACTTTCACCAAATTATTTATCTTCTTTGGGCCTAAGTTTCCATATTTGCAAAGTAGATTGAATCTAACATATGATTTTAAAAATTGATGTGAGGATTAAATTATGAGAATAATATCTAACACATAACAAGTACCAGCTACCATTTAGAGATAGAAAGAAATAACATTCTTTGTTTCGTTTAGGGTAGATATCAATATAAACATGTATTTTTTTTCCTTTAGACTTTGACATTGACAGCTAGAAGGGAATTTAAGATCATCTAGCTAATTCCCATAATCTTATATATAATTTAAAAAGGGTCATAAGTGACTGAGCTGGAGCCATTTAGGTCTAAAGTACTTAGCTTCCCACTCATGGGACTTTAGTAACTTAAAAGACTCAGAAGAAATTCTCGTGCATACAACTAACGTTTTCCTTTGTAAATTCATACTGATTTTCTTTTTTAACTCTCTAAACATCCTGAACATTCTTAAATGGAGTTGGGATGTCAAATATTTCAAATTTATTCTCGGGTTTATTTGGTAATGCTTTAAGCCTTTTGCCACTTAGCTTGAGAGAGACGTCAATTTGAATTGAATAGTCATCATCATGGTAAGGGGGACTCTTTCTCCTCTCATTATTGAAGAGTTTCCACTGGGAATGGATATTAAATAATTTAGCCTCTCCAGACTGGCTCTTTTGGATCTGTCATCTGTCTTCCATCACTTTCTTCTATCCGCTCCTTCTTATTCTTTAGCCATCTCCATCAAATTCTAGGACACTGCCCTCATTTGTCTTCTATTTCAGTGGTTCGGTTTTCCGCAGTCTCAGGCCTGCTGTTCTAAATCTCCTGTCTCATTTCAGATTCAGCTTTCAGGTTTTCTTTTCTCTGTACATATTTCTGGCAACAGTTTGTTTTTAACTGCCTTGGTTTTATAAATACATGAGTTGTTTCTCTTTTGCTAACAACATTTTCTAGTTTTTGCCCCTTTCTTTCTATAACTCTTTGTTGTTTTTTTTTTTTTGTCTGTCCTTTCCTAGTTTTATTGCTCTGAGCTAGAGTCTATTTCCTCCATATTCTTTTTTACTTCAAATATATTAGAAAAATTTAAAACAGTGCAATAGAGGACAGAGCAATAGAAATTATCCAAAATGAGCACATAGAGGTAAAAAAAAATAAATGACAAAGAAGAAATTAACAGAGCATATTTTCTAGTTCTTATAATTTATTGAGATTTTCCTGTGACAATTGATGTGCATTCATGTTTTAAGAAAGTCTTAAAATATTTCTCACTGTACATATAGAAAGGTCTATTTAGTCATTCAATGATTAGCACTTGTTATAGAACTTGTAAGTTAAAATTGCCACAATTATTATGAAAGTTTGTTCTTTTTTTCTGATATTTTAACTTTAACTTATATACTATTTTCTAACTGCCATGCAATCATTATGTATTCTAAATTTTATTGAGGAAAATAGTCTCTCTTTTTGCACATGATACATTTATTCAAAGTTTATGTTTTTCTGATAATGATATTTAGACCATTTATCTTAATATTTAACAGTTATTTAATAAATATTCAAGCATTGAGGATCACGCATCACCTTTTGTAAGCAAGTTGTGGTGGAATTTCTCTGATGAAGGGAGGCCACACAGTGCAGTGGAGTCTGCCATCGACAGGTGACTCACTTTCATGTTTTACCTATATGCTGTCATGGATCTTGACTCATTACTTTCACTGATTCTCTTTTGCAAACAGGACCACCTAGTCTCATTTCTTAATAAGGCACATAGTTAATTATTCAATTAATTTGTGAAGAAATTTTCCTTTCCACTAAGTCTTAAGGTAATAGGGATTTTAGGCTGGTTAATCTAAAAAGCAGCTTATAAGAAAGGCTTCGATGTAAGTACAATGAATTAGTATGTCTATTTTTATTAAATATGCTAGAAATTGTTAGATATACAAGATAAAGGGCAGAACAGCTCTCTGAAAATTTCTCCAAGTGACGTCAGTCACACACGGTGTCACATCTGGGACTTAGTTGCCTCAATAGAACTGTTGGTCCATCTGAGCCATCAGGTTCCCAGAAGTTTTATAACTCTGTCAACCCTATAAATAAGACAGATCTAAGTACTTAGTTAGTTAGCAAGTATTTGAAAGAAGATGCATAAACTCAAGAATACAGTTAAGAATTTTGTGTGGCTTACGAATAAAACCAGGGATACATAATTTGAATAACTAATGGTATATTGTTAAACTTTTTTCCTTTGCACTGTGTTGGTGTTTAGAATATATATGAAAGTCTAAGTTGAGAAGTTTGATAACTAAAGACATGCTTTTCAGAGAAAATATGTATTTATGGCCTCTAAATACTAAATCTATAGTATATAATATATATATGTGATATATATAAAACTCTATAGATTTAGTATATATATACATACACACTATGTGTGTGTGTGTGTGTGTGTGTGTGTGTAGAGAGAGTGGGGAGAGAGAGAAAAAATAGATATTTTAATACGGTAAACTTTTGTTCATCACTTAGGGAAATATGCAGCATCCAACATACCTAGTAAATATATTTTTAAATTTTTTATTTAAAAAAAATTGATTGGAGTATAAGTGAAGAGTTAAACATCCTGAATTAAACTCTATCCAAAAGCTGAAGATCTTTATTTAAACTAGCTAAACAGCTAGCAAGCAAACAAACATTGAGCTGAGCAATAACATTTTGATTAATCTTTCAATGATTTGTTCCATGGCTTCCTTTAGATGTAAAGTAAGAGTTTAAAGAGACTGTAGAGTCAGATTTATAGGAAATCCATGCAAGCTTTCTTCACTGAATGGGTCACCAATTATTTTGTAGAAAAGCAAATTAATATAATATTTATCTTATTTTATCTATAAAAGTCTAGAGATAATACCAGAAATTGTCTACTGTAACCTTTTCACATTAGACCTCAAAATAACTTTAAAAAGCCAAAAAGAACCTGAACTGAAAAGACAGGTTTGCAAAACCTTTTTGATTTGTGGGAAATGCCTCTGAGCTTTGGCCTTTTGCATTTCCATCTATGCTGTCAATTCTTAGTAGTGCCCTGGGCCCAAATAATACATATATCCTCCCTTTGCAGCTGCAAATTAGATGAGGTTCAGGAGGGGGAACAGAAATTAAAATCTTGCATCCCAAACTATCCAATGACTAATGCTGATGGCAAGGAAATAAACAAGACTGGAGAAAGAATACCACCAATCATTCCCAAAGACAAGAATGGGGACTTCCAAAATGAAACATAAAACAATAACTCAAGAAAAAATGTACATATGCACTATGATAGCCAGCTTTGTGTCTCTGACCAAAAGACCTCACAAAAACAACTTAGAAGAGGAGACATTTATTTTGCTGAGCATTTCAGAAGTTTCGTTTGCAGTAGGCCAATTCCCTTGCTCTGGGCCCAAGTGAGGCAGAACATCATGGCAGAATGTTGTGGAAAGCATCTCAGAACACGACAGCCATGCAGCAGAGAGAGAGATCTCCACTCACCAGGGACAAATTATAAATTTTACATGTGGCCTACTTCTGCCAGCCACACCCTGCCTGCCTACAGTTAACATCCAGTTAATCCATTCATGGGAATTAACCAACTAATTAGGTCATACCTCTCATGAACCAATCATTCAACCTCTGAACACTCTTGAATTGTCTCAGACATGAGTTTTTGGGGGGCACTTCATATCTAACTCATAACATACAGGTTTGTTTTGTTTTAATTGGAAACTATAGTAAGATAAACTATTTCTCAAACATTGATGAAAATTCTATTATCTATCTATTTATCTATCTATCTATCCTTGCCAGACAATGATGTTTCAGTGTGTCACTATTGATGAGTAAAAGAATGAAGCTTGAACAAAATGTTGTGTGGATTATCCATCTAATCCACAAAATAGAATATTTTCTCAATTAAATAGTTAACCTTGTGGGAAAATACACACTGATGCTTTTGCTTGTGTGTTCTTTCCTTTCCCTGCTCTCAGGAGGCAAAGCATAGATCTAGGTAGGATTTTTGATCAACCTCAGATATTTCAAGCCTCTATTATTTTTCCTTCCCACAGAGAGTACGGCATAAAGAACAGTGCTCCACGGGATGGCATCTGCTCCGTTCTGCACAAAAGTGTTTTCGGTTCCCCAAGCCTGGTCTCAAAATACTCCCGTATGGAAAATACCAAGGGGAAAAATAAAAAACCTAGGGACAGATCTATGATGAACTGGATGATGATATTTTTTTCTTTTGATGCTTTTTCCCCTTCTAAGGTGGCTTACTTTCATGCTCCCTGTCCGTTACAGACACATTTTGGCCTTTAAATGAGTGAGAATGCTGCCGGGTTGTGCCACGCCTTCACAATTACACTGTCAATATGTTGATTTAGGAACAAAGTGATGCATTTTATATTACATTATGTAAATGTGTGGCAATGCACAGACCATTCTTCAGGAAAGAATTTCAAAAATTCTTCTAAGTAAGTTATGATATAATTATTGAACTTTTGTCTCCCCCGAAGGAAGCCCATCTAAATAGTGCAGCCTTTACACAGCATGGTACATGTAAGTGTTCAACGTTGTTGACTTTATTTTTTTTACCCCCTCTCCATTTCAGTCTACAGAAAGCTTCAAACTCCACAAAGGCATGAATTATTTTATTAATAATAATGTCAACATTTGCATGACACTTTGGGATTGTATTTTTTTTTTGAGCTGTCATTGAGTTTTACCACCTTTTCAGTTATCAGTCATATGTGAAGAAATACCACTAAGGGTTAAGAATTTAGAAATCTCAGTTACTACCCTCTACCTTTCCCTCCACACCTTCCCACATTGTCCAGGATCCATGATGCTTTACAGGTAATAAGCCCAAATAAAGAAATCCCATTGGTCTCTATTGCAAAATTGTGGAGTGTTAGCTTTCAAAAACATGAAAAATACGCAGATAAAAGGAACAATGAATGTTGGCTGATGCCCTTTCTTACCATATTTGCAGCTTACGCAGAGAGTCTGTGACCTCAACTACAAAAGAGGACTATGAGTGTGTGTTTTTTTTTCTTCTTCTTCTTCTTTCATGTTTTAAAAATAATTTAGTACATAAAGCATTTAAGCATACTTGCTTTGGGTCTGGCAAGAGCACCTATTTAGTAGCTGCTATTTGACTTGATGCCTAGAGAAAAATTCACTATCTCTGCCCAACATGGTTACTCTTTAGAATATCTTTGCTTCATTATACAAGTGTTAAAATCTTGTGACAGAAAAAATTCATAAATGGAGAGTAATACAAAAATAGCTCCCTGCTATGTCTTTCATAACATATATAATTTGGGGGTATTTTTCTAGTCCTTTTCTTTTTTAATCACATAGTGTTGCATTTTATCTTGGTAACAATTCTGTGTACACCATTTGGCATCATCCTTTGATTGTGCTGTTTTCCATGATGGTTCAGAACCATGAAATTTTAACACCCCCAGAAAACTTTATATTAAGAAAATGTATTTCATTTTTTAAAAAATTGCCTTATTTTCTAAATTTCAGAAAAAATTAAAACAAATGCACTTATAACAATGAACCTCATGCATATATTAAAAACAAGTCTATGGATTTATACTATCCACAGGTGCTTTCCTACTACATCCTTGCTGCGGAATTTTCATTAGTGTATCTTTTGAGCATAAAGTAATTATGAAGTTGCCTTGTATTCAAGATGAACAACGTTTGAAATATCTTTAATCTAGAATAAATGCAATATACCAAAAAAAAAAAAAAAAAAAAAGAAATAGCACAAAGCCCTGGATACAGTAGCAAATGCATTGTATGTGAAAATGATGGATTTTATCTGGAAGTAAATTGCTCATCTACCTGGATCTCTGAAAATATTAACCAAGCAAAAAATAGTTGCTGAGAACACAGTGAATTTTACAGCATATTTTTCTCCAACAAAAGATTTTGAAAAGTATGTTGAACAAAGAATTTTCTATTTATCTGTGTATTGTTGTGAAACACTCTCTGTAGAAGGAATTCTTCCTCTATCCCTGGGCCAAACTGGAGGTGCATGGATGGACAGTGGGAATTCCATGCATTGCTTAACATTTTGCTGAGTCTAGAGTACATGAACCCATCTGCATTGGCCTTGGGAAAGAGAAGGGCTACACTGTCTTCAGGGCACTTAGGGCTGGACTTGATGCCCAAGTTCTTTCCACTTACAGAGACCTGCTCTTTGATACTCTGCTAGTGTTATGGTCTGAATGTCGTCCCAGATTCATGAATTGAAACTTAACCCCTACTGTGTTGGCATTGAAGTTGGGACTTTTGGAAATGGTTAAGATGAGGATTCTTCCCTCATGAGTGGATCAGTGTCTTAGATCAGGACTGGAGGGAATTTACTTAGGCCCTTTATGCACCATACTTCCCACAGGTGAAGAACAGCAAGAAGGTGCTCACCAGACCCTGAGTACTGGCACCTTAGTCTTAGACTTCTCAGCCTGCAGATCTGTGGGAAAAACTTGTTCTTTATAAATTACCCAGTCTGTTGGTAGTCTGTAATAGCAGCATGAGGCAGCTGTTTGCGAGTTGAGAAGTACCTGCTCACGTGTAGAGACCAGTCTGGACCCTCCTACTTCCTTCTAAAACAGCTAAGCATTGACTGGTCTGCAGAAAAGGAATATGAGTATGGAAAGGGCAGACGGTGAAATTTCCTTGGTATTGTGATGAAATAAACTAGAGAGGTTTAGATTAGATTGCTAGAAAACAAACAAACAAGCAAAAAAAAAAAAAGCTTACTCTTCCCCCAATAGCAAAAGGCCGCCACAAGTTGTTCCATTTCTACTTCTTCATTCTGAAAAAGATAGTCTTATTGGAGGGGCTCACAAACTCTGCATAGGGAGAGTAGATGGCCAGCTATTCCAACTTTCCATTCTCTTCTTCATAGCCAGCAAAATCTTAAGAAGACCTAGAAAACTGGGCCTCAACCAATAAATTATAAATAGTCCCCACTTCCTTTTCTCTATTTTTTAAAAATATATTTTAGACGGACTCAATACCCTTATTTATTTATCTTTATGTGGTGCTGAGGATTGAGCCCAGTGCCTCACCTGTGCTGGGCGAGGGCTCTACCACTGAGCTACAACCCCAGCCTCTTTTCCTCTATTTTTAACATATTAATTTATGTTCATGTGCTTAAGTCTTCCAAATTCTTCTGTGCCTTTTTTTCATAATTTTAAAATGGATATATTTCTATGATAATTACAAGAAGATATTTTCTAAAAGTCAGAGAACCTCTTCTGCATTTCCAGAATTTACCATCGGCTCCAGGAATCATTCAATTTAATTTTGGTGCCTAAATTTTGCAAAACTGCATGGAAGGAAACAAACACATGCCGGCCGATGCTGTGCCAGGAACTGAACTAAGAGGATTTGCTTAGTTATTTCATGTGATCCTCACAATTTGAAGAGGTTGTTCTTTTAAACCTTATTTTATTTATGAAAAAGTCAGCCCAGGATATTAGCTAACTTGTCAGAAGAGCTGGTATACAACTCTATCAGTTTTTTTGTGTTGCTGTAATAAAAAGATATTACTGGGTAGCTTAAACAACACATGTTTATTTCCCTCAGTTCTTGAGATTGGGAAGCTCATGATCAATTCTCAGGAATATTCTGTATCTGGTAAGGGCCTGGCCCTCACAGATGACAGAAAGGAGTGAGAGAATCATCTGGGGTTTCTTTAAAAAGGTCAATAACCCCATTTATGAGAGCTTCACACTTGGTCTAATCATATTCCCAAACTCCACCTCCTAACACCATCCCATTTGGAGTCAAGTTTTCAATGTATGAATTTTGAGGAGGCTCAAGTATTCAGTCCAGAACAATGGTAAAAGTGAAAGTTATATATAGGTTTTCTGATTCAGTCATCTTTCTAAATCTTACCCTTTCATTAAGGAACTAGAGGCCTTTTTAAGAGTACATGTTAGTATGGTGAGCTGGGAGAGGTAGTGCACACCTGTGATCCCAGTGGCTCTGGAGGCTAAGGCAGGAGGATCACAGGGTCAAAGCCATCCTCAGCAATTTAGTGAGACCCTAAGCAACTTAGTGAGACTCTGTCTCAAAATAAGAATTAAAAAGGGCTGGGGATGTGAATCAGTGGTTAAGAGCCTTTGTGTTCAATCACTGATACCAATTAGAAAAAAGAAAAAAAAAGAGAGGAAATGAGTATGGCGGTAGGCTTTATGGCAATAAAACAGGCAGAGAATGGCGTGGATATGTTGTGGTTTCCTGTAGAAGCTGGAAAGCTGTTGTTGAGCATAAGCTATCTTGATCAATCCAATATGAGGGGGTGGTGTGAATAGCAAAAGCACTTGGCTTCAGAGTCCACAATACATTCACTACCTGATTGGGGACTCTTGCATTGTGTAAATGATTAATTTAAGAGAATCATATCACTAATGTTTGAGTCATGTTTATTCTCTAGGCAAAATGTATCTATTTATATACAAGATTTGTTATTACTTCAAATTTGGATGTCGCGGCGCTTTCATTTATCTCAAACATCCCTCCAAAGTGATAACTCATTTACTCTTAATGATTCTCCCATAAATTTGTTTATGGGTGATTTCAGCTGTGGGGTGTCAACGGAGACACAGAGCTTTAATGAACACTGGAATTCCAAGTCCTCCATTACTTCCGGCAAATGAGGCACTTGGTCCAAGACAGCTTACAAAGTATGCATCCTATAAATGAGCTCTGCATAATAGCAGTCTGAGCAGAAATCTCCTGTTTGGTTTAGAAAAGAGCTGTATCCAAGTTGATGGCTGACCACAATGCTTTTGCAGCCGTGCTATGATACGACAAGCTTCCAGCCCAGACCTGCAAGAGGTTCGTTTTTGTCAGTTTTAAATGAAGGGCTCCTGAAGGGCCTTGTTCTTATTGTGTGCTGGGGAAATAAGAGAGATGCACTTTCTTCTTGTTTCCCTACCTTTCTTCCCAACCCCTCCTCCCAATCTTCTTCATGCTCTCTCTCTTTCTTAACAAATATGTTAGAGATGAAATCGGGAGGGAAATGATCTAACCCCACCAACCATAGCTTTACTTTAAAGTGTCAGAGAACTAATACTTCAATCTTTGTGGGCTCTATGATCTTCCTCACAGGGGCTCAACTGTGCTGTTGTAGCACAAAAGTAGCCACAATAAAATAAAATTCCAATACACTTTTATTTATGCACACTGAAATTCGAATTTCATGTGCATATCAATTTCATTTTGCCTATCAAGACATGTTCCCCTTTTGATTACCTTTCAACAAGGAAAAACATGTTTCTGAAAAAGTATTAGCTTTTAAAACCTTATAAAACCACACAGCAGTGCACATCTCTGGCCAGAGGTCCGATTAGTCAGACTTCCATATGCTCCAATTTGGTCTTCAGTGTTTACTTCAAAGATAGTCACCTCTGTTCAAAAGATCACTTTCTCTGTTTCTATTCCATGCTTAAAATTCCCAGACTTATCTTGCATTCTATAATTTATACCCTTTTGTTCTTTAATATGAAACTCAAATGATATATCTTTCATGAAATATCTTCTCACCATTAGTGTTTTCGCTGGGGCTATCATAACAAAATAACATAGACTAGGTGCTTTAAACATCAGAAATTTATTTTTCATAGTTCTGGAGGCTAGAAGACTAAGATCAATTTTTGGCAGGGTTGGTTTCTCCTGAGGTCATTGTGGATGGCTTGCAGATAGCTGCCTTTCAGCTATGCCCTTATATGACCTCTCCTTGGTGTGCAGGCAGCCCCTATGTCTGGGACGGATTAGGAACCCACCCCTAACTCCTTAAACTCCTTCTTAAAGGGCCTATGGCCAAATAGGCTCACATGGAAGCTTAGGACTTCAACATAGAAATTAGCAGAGACACAATTCAGCTCATAACACCTTCAGTTAAATGTATAAAACCTTAGATGAATCAAAACTGCATTACCAAGATAATTTTTTTTTTTTTTGGTACTGGGGATTGAACCCAGGGGCTCTTAATCACTGAGCTACATCCTCAGCCCTTTTTACTTTTTACTTTGAGGCAGGGTCTTACTAAATCACCTAGGGCCTTGCTAAGTTGCTGGCTTTGAACTCGCTCTCCACCTGCCTCTGCCTCTCTAGTTGCTGGGATTATAGGTGTGTTCCACCACACCTGGCTCAAGATAATACTTTAATGCAATATTTTAAAAGTAAGAATCCATGGCAAAAAAATATATCAAACTTTTAATTAAAGGACAGCCGCCTGTCTGTTTCCTTTTCCCTCAGAATTCAGTGTGGCTCAGTAGGACACTGACTCCTTCCTCCTTCAAGCCATCTTTCACTTTGACCCTCGTTTCATTTATGACATGCAGCTTTTCTTTCCTTGACTGTGACTTTTTGAAATGAGGGATATTTTACGACTATATTCATCTCCCCAGTTGCTAACCCAATAACACATAGTAAGCATACAGTAGCTATGTGAATCTCAAATAAGTACTTTCCGATGTGGCAACTTGAGGTTAGTGAAGCCACTTCAATATCTAGAATCTTTTTAAAAATCAGAAACATGTAAACAGATGAACTTTTCTTGACCCATTTAAGACGAAAAACTTTTAAGCAAGGCAAAAGCACCTGGGGAGCTTGAAGAAAATGGAAGAGATTGGAAGCAAGGTGGTAAATGGTGATGGAATGGGACCCAAAGTGAGAACAAAGTCTACTCAGCAGCAAGCCATACATAAGGCTTGTCATTTGGGATCCCTCCTTAAACCTCACCCTCTTAGTTTGAATGTGGAGGTGAGACAAAGGGAGCAGAGAAGTTGAGTGACTTTTTCCCACTGCCATTGTGTGCATTAGAGAGGATTAAATCACTCTGAAGCCCACAAGAGCTACTTCCTAAAACTCTTTCTGGTACACATTAAGGAGAAGGCACTATTCTTCCCTTAAGGTATTTATGTTAGCCTGAACGAATAACAAAGAGCAGTGCAAATCATTAGTGACTTTGGCATTCCGGAATGGTATCCAGGAATAAAATAGTTTCTGAAAACAGCCATCCTACTCTGTCAAATTCTTCCTATCAGATTGCTGCTTGAGGGTACCCACTGGCTCACTGAATTAGGTATTCATCATGATGCTATGGATCATGATGAATAAATGACGACATCAGTGGAGTCACACAGAGATTGCAGCAAGCCCAGGATCTGTCAACTCTGGAGAGAAGGAAGTTTCCCAGATCAGCACGGTGTTTTGGTGTGCCTGGGTCTCCGCCCTTGGGAGGTGTTCAGCCATAGGGCCTCATGAAGGGCATCACTTGTGTTGATGGCAACCATAAGGGGTTTATGCTACTCTCTTCAAAATTCTATGCTATTATGATTCTTTCTTGGCATCCATTCACGGGTCCTGTTCTTGTTCCTTTGCTATCCTGTACATTTTTTGGAAACTTATTCCCACCCTCCCCCACTTCTCACCATCATCACCATTCAGAAGTCTGAATTTAATTGTCCTTTGCCTCTTGCCCTGCAGCAGGGATCTAGCATGACAAGAGGAAAGTGTTAGTATGCATCAGTGCTTGCTTCTAAGACTACCTTCTCAGAACCACTGATTACCTGTGCTTTCAGGGCTGGGGTGATCAGACACAGGAGCCCTGTTGTGGCTTTGAGGTTGTATACTTGCCAGGTAGTCATCAACACCTCACAAGGGTTGTATACTTCAGTACTGTGTAAGTTCAACCCTGAGAGAGTGAGACGCCTCCCCTACATGACCTCTAGTATCAGAATGTGG
Organism: Marmota flaviventris; assembly: GCF_047511675.1. Taxonomy (NCBI): domain Eukaryota; kingdom Metazoa; phylum Chordata; class Mammalia; order Rodentia; family Sciuridae; genus Marmota; species Marmota flaviventris. Next base: position 193,891,438 of record NC_092498.1, read on the forward strand.
GAAAAGTAAAAGCAGGCGAAAATCATAGTCATGATTTGTATAAGCATTAAAAGGCAGCTAAACAACAGAGTTTAATCTCCAAGATCCTAATCTCCCTTGTTTCTGTAAGAATACAGGTATCTGGAATATGGAGGCAAACTGTAGTGTTGGAAAATTGGGAACAAATTCCCCCTGGGCTGACCTTTACCTATACAGCCACTAGCAAGTTACAGCAGATCTCTTCATTGGTATTCAGGGGATAATATTATCCTCATTTTAGGATTATTGAGGATATTAAAGGGTATACTATTAAAGCTTAAGTCATAGGGCCTTTCATTTATATAGGCCTTATAAATAAGTGTATTCTAAAATTGTATATCTCTTTAAAAATATGGATTCTTACAAACGAAATGTCAGATTTCCAAAAAATTTGAATCTATGCTCATTTCCATATTTTTCCTTTTTTTTTTTTGGAAGTAGGGATTAAACCTCTGGTGTCTTGAATGCTTGAATGCTAGAAAAGGACTCCATTACCAAGCTGCATCCTCGTCTTCAATATTATTCTTTAAAAAAAAATGTTTAATATCAGATACTAGCAAGAAGATAAAAACCTTAGAGCAGAAAATGACATGCATATATTTTTAACGAACCCTAACAAAGCATAAAAAGCACAAGAGGTACAAAAATAGGAAGACATTTAGCAAGTTAGCATCACAACAGAAGTCATATTCATTTATTCCAATTATCTCACAACCTGTATATGTGTATATATAAAACAACTCACGTATAATCATTTTCACAGCCTGTTTAGTTTCCAGCTTTGAGCATGATATCCCTGAGAGTCATAGTTGGAAATAGGTCTTGAGGAGAAGAGGAAGAGTTGACTTTATATAAGGACAGGAACGCTTCTTTAATTTTAATAATGAATTAATAATATGTCTAACATTTGCTAAAGCATTTAGGTAATAGGGATTGCTGTAAGTACTTGAAAAATGTTAACTCACTTAATCCCAAGAAGTAACTTGACAAGTAGTTTCTACCACTATTTGCATTCAATGTGAGCAAAATAGAGGAAAAGTAGTTAAGCCACTCCTCTGAGGTGAGAGTCGTTTTGTTGTGCCTCATGCTTGTGACTAGATGCTTCTACCTCACAACAGGCTGAAAAAACAGAGCCAACAGATCATGGACTAGAACCACCAAAACTGTGAGCCAAGATAAAACTTTCTTCTTTATAAGTGAATTTCCTAGGTATTTCGTTTTACTGATGGAAAACTAATATACCGTAAGTAAAGAGAAGACACATTAAAAGGATAAAGATGGAAAGGATTCACAGATCTCATTTCCATGTTATGAATTTGACTCTTTAAATATAAATAAACAATTCTACAAAGTCAGCAGTTGATGTATCTAAAGGCAAGGAGAAGATACAAAGTAGTAATCTTGGAAAAAGGAAAAGTGAACTTATTAATGAAACATTGGGATTTGGAGGTATTTCTAATTCAATGTATGTGGAAACAAATAAATGAACAAAAAGATCAATGGATGACTTTTAGGATTGTCTCCAACTTGCATTTCCTTGAGCATCTATTTATCCTAGGTAGATTTGATCTCTTATTCCTTTTTTTATCCCTAGAACCTAACTTAGTGTCTGGTATGTGTTAGGCATTTCGTAAACCCAAGTTGAATAAATGAATTAATGAATATAAACACATATTTTAAAAAATGAAATTGGTAATATAACTTCAAAAAGTGTAAGTCCAATTCAATTAGCTGGTATTAATATAAACTTTGTTTAGACACAAATTATTAAGTATTTCTTTTACATTACAATTTTTATTACACATATAGAGCACACTTTTTCATATCTCTGGTTGTATACAAAGTATATTCCCACCAATTTGTGTCTTCATACATGTACTTTGAATAATAATGACCACCACCTTCCGCCATCATTTCAACCCCATGCCCCCTCCCTTCCCCTCCAACCCCTGCCCTATCTAGAGTTCATCTATCAGAATTTCTTTCTTTTTTTTTACACAGAATTGTTTATTTTTTACATGAGATCTCTTATTATTATTATTATTAATTTTGCCTTACAATTCTTAATACACCTTTATACCACAATTTATCATATCTCTGTACACAAGATATGTTGACACCAAATTCACATCTTCATACATGTGTTTTATATAATGATGAGGGTCTCCTTCCATCATCCATGCAATTCCCTTCTCCCTCCATTTCCCTCCCACCCCTCTTCCCTATCTAGAGGTAACACTGCTGGTGGGACTGAAAAGTGGTGCAGCCAATTTGGAAAGCAGTATGGAGATTCCTTGGAAAGCTGGGAATGGAACCACCATTTGACCCAGCTATTCCTCTTCTCGGACTATGCCCAAAGGACCTACAAACAGCATACTACAGGGACACAGCCACATCAATGTTTATAGTAGCACAATTCATGATAGCTAGACTGTGGAGCCAACCTAGATGCCCTTCAATGGATGAATGGATAAAAAAAAATGTGGCATTTATATACAATGGAATATTACTCAGCACTAAAAAATAATATCATGGCATTTGCAGGGAAATGGATGGCATCAGAGCAGATTATGCTAAGTGAAGTTAGCCAATCCCCAAAAAACAAATGCCAAATGTCTTCTCTGATATAAGGGGGGTGACTCAAAATGGGGTAGGAAGAGCATGGGCACAAATTATTAAGTATTATTAAAATATTATTTTAAGTTTGTATATAACTTTTTCCAAAATATTTTTAAAATCTTATATTTTGAACCTATTTATAATTATTTAGCAAAAGATCCTTTTAAATTAATTTCAATATTTATCTTTAATTCTCATTTTAACACTCAGTTGCCACTACCTTCAACCAATTTTCTCAAAAACTTGAGTATATATAATATGTTTTTAAACTTTTAGATATTTGAGTATATACTTGTTTGTTTCTAAGAAAACTTCTTGAACTGTAAGTTTTTCTACATTGTCCTTTTATGTTAATTATTCTGGTATAAATGTCTAAAGCTAGACTAATTTTATTCCTTCAAGAATCCCCTGAATTTTCTGGCTAGAAATGTGTTGGAATTTAAAATTTATCATTAAAAGTGAAAAAAAAAGTTCATATTTCTGGGGTTTTATACTCCGTATTTTACAAAAATTTCTCTACCATAACCAAGTTCTTACAAACTATGTAGCTTAAATAAACCAATTTATTTCATCACAACTGTGGAGGCTGGAAGTCTGAAAACAAGGTGTCAGCAGAGTTACTTTCCTAAGATCTCTCTCAATGGCTGGGCTATGACCATCTTCTCTTTTTTCTGTATCTGGGTCCTAATCTCCAATTTTTATAAGAACACCAGTCATTGGATTAGGGCCGTCTCATATATCTTTTTTTCTTAATTATGTTTTTAAAAGGCCTTATTTTCTTTTTTTAATATTTATTTTTTAGTTGGACACAACATCTTTATTTATTTATTTTTATGTGGTGCTGAGGATCGAACCCAGGGCCTCCCATGTGCTAGGTGAACATTCTACCATTGAGCCCAAACCCCAGCCCAAAAAAGGCCTTATTTTCAAAAACAGTCACGTTCTGAGGTATTTGGGTTAGGGTTTCAACATACGAATTTGAATAGGGGACACACAATTTAACTCACAACACTAAGTTGAGTCTTTTAAGGAACAATTCTGTTCCAACGTTGAAATTCTTTCTTCCACTTATGTTTTAGACTTTTGCCCATTTCATGATTTTTCTTTAACTCACATTGGTTCCATGGTATTCTCACCTGTGCTTTGTACTAGTTACCATTTGAATGCTTTTAATGTCTTCCTTCTTTTGATTTACATTTTAAAGAAATTCTAAGGTTTGAATTACTGATATACGGCTTGATTTTTCTATGTGTTCTTCTAGTTAGAAATCCCAACGGAACAAGATGAATTTTAATTATTATGCTGTGAACTTCATCTTACATTTCTGATTGGTTATCTTCATTAGTTTCTAACCTTATCATGTATGTCATAATGCTGTTTTTTTTTTTTTTTACACCTTAGGCTGTTTTTTAAAATATTTTTTATTTAGTATTTTTTGTTCTTTCTCATATCTTTATTCATGTTCCTGTCTCTATATCTACATGCGTATTTACTCCATTTTAAAGTGGTTTTCCATTTTCTTTTAAAATTTTCTTCCCATGATTCATGACACATTATTAAGAGATATTATTCTTATATCTAGGCCAAAGTTCCCATTCCATGTTCTAGTGACTTCCTTTTCTATGGAAAATGCCGCAGTCTGGCTGGGCACAAAATCATGAGCCACTCAAACAGGAACAAACTTTATTTTTGAAACTCCTGCCAATGCCCTGTATGCTCCCAGGAAATATGCCGACCCACACGCGCAGCGTTCTCTCCGGCCACACTACCCCAACAGGAAATCCCTCCTCCGGAATTCCCTCCTACCGCACTTTCCCAACCAATGGGGACTCTTTGGGAGTCCTGCTAGAGCTCCAAGGTAGCAGGCTGAGGTGGACAGCAGGGGTCTAATATCCATTTGAATGCAGATCTTAACATAATCATATCATCTCAATGGCTTGCTGGCATCACCTTTCAACCAAAAATGCCATGCATCATATTACTTGGCTGTGGCTCTTAGCATCTCTCCCCTTCTGTTTAATTAAGCAACAAGCAATGTGGCTTAGGGACCGTGCCTGTTAGGTTGTCCAATTCAACATATGGTTCTTACCCGTCATCGGATGAGCTGGCCTGTAGGTGTCAGCCTCCTGTCTTAGGTTGGTACCACTGCAATTGGATCATACCTATCACTATCACTGACTACCGGTCCAGCATACAGCCATACTTGTGGATAGGCCTATGCACCAGTGGGGGGATGAGGTTCTTTGCCTCACCTCTGTTTGCCCCCAAATTTTAGACCATTACTAGTAGAAGGGAAGAGGATACAGAAATGCCACAACACCAAGCCAATTGACGGCTCCTTTGGAAAAATTGTATTACCGGTGACACCATCAGCAAAGATACGCCAGCACTACCACAATTCGCTGCACCAACAGATAGTTCACAATGCATACAAGTGATACATAGTCTAGGCAAGTTCTGCAAGCAGTTCAAAGCAGAGGAATCTATCAATATGTCCATTTCCTCTTTCCAGACATAATGATCTCCAACAATGCAGGTAGACACATTGGTCATGGCTCTTGTACTTTTTATTTGGATCTTAGATATTTTATTATCACACCTATAACTTGGTGAAGTAGGAGTGTGTATAATCTAGCTCAACTCCCACTGCCTGGAAGGATCGTTCCACTAAGGTTCTGTGCACATGAACTGATGCCTATTCTGATGTTGTCCAAACTCTGAACTAGTGGATACTTCAAAAATGATTCAGCAATCATGATGCAGCATTTCCAGAGGAGATTCTGAGTCTGCACATGATCGTCAAATGCTATGCTCTTGGGGATTATGCCTCCAAGGATTTATCACACTGTTTTCCCTTCTCTGAAACTATTCTGCTATCTGTTATTTTCTTTTCTCTGAATACATGTAGGTAAATGGGAAAATGGGAGAGGAGTATTCACTCGGCCTTAAATATAATATCTCTGCCCAAGTTTTCCATTTGGTATAGCTGAAGTCAGGGAGCTCTTAGAAATGGGATAAAAGTAGCATGGTGGATGCTGTGGTACATACCCCAGATATTCCCTTCAGATCATAGGCACACACTCTCCCAGCGGTTGAGCATAGTGACTGCTGATAACTCAAGGTCCTTCACTGTGAATTGTCCATCACTGAAAATTCTTGAAATTTTCAGCATCTTTCCTGGGGACATCCAGGATGCAGTAAGCATCAGTGAGGAGATGCAGAGGCCCTGCTCACAGGTGGGGACACCTCTGTGGAGCCATCTGAGCTCCAGAGATGATCCTTAAACCACAAATTCATCCCCCTATTTAAGTCTGCTCCCTGGTGCTCTTGTGGGTGTTGCTCCCAGAAGGTCTTCCTGATAATGCTCCCAAGTGCAAATTTCCATTCAGGGAAGCCTGACTTTGGAAAAAACTTTCTACCGCCTTTCTGTTCCTTGAGCATTTGTTTCTGATGCCAAATGCAAATTTACACCACCATTTACTTTCCTCTGAAACCTATTCTATTGTTGGTATTAGTGAAACTTCTTAGTTTTAGTAATAGGTAATCTTTTGATTCAGTTTGTACTACTGTGAATTTTGGTCTCCTTATACACCTTCATGATATAATAGTGGGATGTTCGTTCCACTTTCAGGCACTTCTAGTCAGTTGCCATTTTAAACTCATCAGTTCCCTCCTGCATGGGAACTTATGGCCGTTGAACACAAGTGTCAACAAGTACTAGCCAAATGCCAGTTGTACTCATTACCCTCTTTCCCCCTAAGCTGTCCATTAAGTTTCTTGGACCAAACTCCTACTTGTTTATTTCTTAGAGGCTGTTTCATATTTTAATGAAGGCATTAAACTAACGATTCCAACCTTGAAACCTTGGTTTTAGTAAACTACATATGTAGCAAGCCCTACATATGGCATATGTAGGGAAATGTGAGGCCTGGGGTAAATCATGCAGTTCTTCCAGGTTACTTTTATGTGCGTGCAGAAAGAATCAGGCATAAAAGCAGAGATGAAGAGTAAAAGAAGGCATGATGGGTAATTGAAGATCTGAAGCTTAAAGGGAGCAGGGTAAACAAAACAAATTCAAATTAAAACTGCATTTTTCAGTTATATAATGTGGAATATTTCCCCTCAACTTTAATCCTGCATTTCTTTATGCATAGTATGAGGATTGTAACACTGGGTTATTGTGAGGGATAAATGGTATAAGGTTAGAAAAGTCCCTAGAACAGTCATATTATCTTATTTTTATTTAATAATTTGACCCAGCTATCCAAGTCCTTGGTTTATACCCCAAAGATTTAAATTCAGCATACTATAGTGACGCAGACACATCAATGTTTACAGCAGCTCAATTCACAATAGCTAGACTATGGAACCAACCTAGGTGTTCCTCAAAGATGAATGAATAAAGAAAATGTGGTATATATACTCAATGGAATATTACCCAGCTTTAAAGAAGAGTGAAATTACGCCATTTGCCAGTAAATGTTTGGAGTTGGAAAATATCATGCTAAGTGAAATAAGCCAATTCCACAAAACCAAAGGCGGAATGTTTTTCTCTAATACGCAGATGCTAATTCACAATAAGGCAGGGGGCACTAGGGAAGGGAAGCGTTACCTTAGATTAGATAGAGGGAAATAAGGGAAGGGGAAGTGGGGATAGAAAAGACAGTAGAATGAAACAGACATTATTACTGTATGTATACATGTGACTACATGACAATATGATTTTGCAACATGTACACTCAGAACAATGAAATTATATCCCATCTATGTATGATATATCAAAGTGCATAAATGCATTCTATTGTCATATATAACTAATTAAAACAAATTAAAAAATTAAAAAAGAATTGCAATTACATACATGTTACTCTTATCAAAAAAAAAGAGTGTGATATATTGGAAACAGGATAAAGTTGGGGCTCACAAGCTGTTGGTATATTCTGGACAAATCAGTTCACTCTTCTTAGCATCACCATCCCCATTCTAATATACGGGGACTGGGATTGAGGGTGTTCACAAACTCCTAGAAACTTTCCACCTATAAGTAATACACATATATAAAAATTAAATATGATTATATACATTTTTCACAGGAGACATAAAAAGAAATAGCTAAGTTATTTGACTATAGTTATATAAGTAGAAAGTACCAAAGCTAAAGTTGAAAATTAAATGTCTTTGCATTAAGTCCTCAGTTCTCTACAATTCATCTTGCTTAGCATATAGATGATACATTACAGTTTTATTGAACAAATGTATATCCTTTTGGATATGCATTTATATTTGGTTACACAACTTTCACACATATACATAAGCCTGGAAGACTTGGAGGAAAGTGAGTACAGAATCTTTACAAAATAGTGAGTCTTTGGTTCTTCTTTGGTTCTGGACCAAACTCCAAAAAGTAGCTTGAAAAATGATGCTTCACCTGGCCCCTGCCAACGTTGGTAGGCTGAACGTGGCCATTTCTCCTCATCACTTCTGTGGTTCAGTCATGGTAACCCCCTTGGTCCTTGGATCCCCAGGCTGTCTCCATTCTCTGGTCTTCAGCAACATGTTCATCTGCCTGTCATCTCCTGACCTCTTTCCTTGTTAAAGCCTATTTCTTTTTCTTGATTATCTACTTACCAAGTTTTCTTCTGCAGTCACTGGGACTATATTGTCTTCCCACCTGCAAGCTTGCAAAAAAATCTGTGACTCCTCTTCATGATATTCATAGAACTTTTTGGTCTGTTTCTTATTATATTGAACCTTCCTTTCATGGTGCCTGACATACAATTGTTATAAATGATTGGCAAGTTAATAAAAAATATAGCAACTTCACAGTGATGAAAAAAAAAAAAAAACAGTAAAAGAAAGATAATGCTAAAGTATGTAACCACCAGCATCTTCCAAGGAGAAAATTAGCATTCATTGAATAACAATTCTTTAGCATATCATTTGATTTCCTAGTAATCATGGTGCAACTAGCTCCAATTTACAGATAATTCTAAAGATTATACATCAAAGATTATAAAGTCACATGATTCCCAAGTAGTGGAGATAAGGTTTCAGAACAGAATGGCCCAAAGTCCAGAGCCTATCTTCTTTCCACTGTTGCTTTAAGGCTACAATAGTTATAATGAATTGAGCTGTTTGTTTCGTTTACTAAACATTTAAAAAATTCTAGCGTTCATTCTAAATGCAAGCTTAATTTTCTCACTTAATCATGATAATAATCACATGGAATTTATTTTTCCAAGTTCACATGTAAGCCAAATAAAGCCTACACAGTGCAGAGACACTATGGGACTTTCCCAACGTCACAAATATAGTAAACCCACACCTTTCTGATTCCAGAGCCTATAGGGTCTAACAACTCTAGTATGTCATTCTTCCAACAGCAATCATATCATTTTTTCCCTCCTTTACTCGTAGGCAAGTTGAGTCTGAATAATAAATAATGATTTGCCAGATCCCACTGGATTGAAAGTGGATGAAAGCATATTCTAGTTAGTAGAGGCTGCAGGGAGTAAAATATGTCATTTATTTTCTTAACTTCCAGGTAGAAGCAGCTTCTATTTTCCAGGTATGCAGAGGCCACACCCCAAGTTGAAGATCGGATTTGTAGATGTTAAGGATATTGTGCAAAGAAAGATGCTAGAAGTACAACTTGACATAAATCACCTTGTTTGCCTGCCTCCTTGAATTAATTGAACCCACAGTGGAAACATTTACTAGCCTCCCCTTGCAACACTCTCTACATAAAGACATGCTCCCTCCTTATGGGATTCAGTTCTAGAAACTGAATCATTATTTTGTCCAAAATAAACCGGTCTCCAGTTAATTGATCAATAGCGAAATCTATAATAGGCCTAGTTGATGGACAAGTCAGACATGTAGTTAATATTAATATGAAAAAACACCAATAGAGATAGCATTGATACTTAGAATTTAGTATACAATTTTTTAAGGCATATTATGATTTCAGTCCTCATTTTGGGTTCTTAAGGTTTTAATGAATAGTAAAATTAAAATTTATGATTCTCATTCCAAAAATGATGATGGCAAGAACCAGAAAAGTAAATTTACTTCTGAGGACGGTCTCATGGTTATTTTCCTACCAAGTTATTTATGAAGAACTGGGAACCAGTATGTACTGTGAAATTAAACAAGTCAGGTACACCCTCTATTACGCAAACATAACTAACAAAATGAAATATTTTTTCTCATTGGTACCATTGCCTATTTATATGTGTGAGCTGTTGACCTAGATTATTAACATGTCCCTCCCCCCATTCTTTCTATATCCTTGTATTAATTTCCTTCTTCAAAATGAAAACTGGCTAAGAGAAATTACTGGACTCCCTCCCCTATATCATGAAGCTGGAAGTGGCAGGGCAGTAGTGTTACCCAATGCTTCCATGACCCCACAGTTTCAGTCATTCTACTCAGTTACTTTGTTAATTCCAATAGAAAGCTTGGAATCTGTATCCTCTCAGAGAATGGGATATTCATCAGGTCATAATGGCAGACACACAGAATGGATTCCTAGGCTCTGGTAACAGAGGCATCCCAAAATTCTGTCACTGAAAACTTACAGATGAACAAGAGTCAAGCGACTAATACTGATTGATTTTCAAATGTGAAATCAAATTTGCTTACCTATGATAAACATGATGCAAATGGATCTAACTGTAATAATGTATTGCCCATTTTCTTTTTCTATGCTTTTTTTTTCTTTTTGTACCAGGAATTAAATCCAGGGGTGCTTAACCACTGAGCAACATTCCCAGTGGGTTTTTTTGTTTTGTTTTGTTTTTAAATTTTATCTAGAAACAGGATTTTTGCTGAGTTGCTTAGGGTCTCTGAGGCTGGCTTTGAACTTGCAATCTTCTTGCCTCAGCCTCTGAAGCCACTGGGATCACAGATATGTGCTACTGAACCTGGATCTTCTCTATTCTTTTTTACATTTACTATTGAGGGTTATTGAGAAAGGATTTTTATCTTATAATGTATTTGTCTTATTTTGCTGTCAGGGATATTAGGGCATCATAAATTCCATTAAATATTTCCTATTCCTCTATTGTTTCAGCACTTACATATAAGGCTATCATTAGTTCTTTGTTAACTGATTGTCAAAATTTACCCTTAATGATAGATCATCATATAATTGCCTCTCTGGGAAGTTTTTAATTAGATCTAATATTTTTTGACAGATATAAGACTAAATGAAGCTTATGTTTTTCTACTTTTTATTGTATCAGTCTGGGTTCAATCATAGACACACAGGAAGAGGTAGATATTAAGAGTTCTTGCAAGGGATTGGCTTAGAGCTGACTAGAGCAGCCCAAGATCTGAAGGCTACCAGGAAGGAGGGACTGGACCTCTTAGGCATTAGCAGAATCTATTGATCACAGGAATTTCCTCTTTTTCTGGGAGGGATGCTCTAAGAACTTTCAATTGATTGAATCAGGCCCAGGATATCTCGAAAAATAGCCTTTACTTAAATTTAACTGATTGTTTTTATTTCATTAAAAAAATTCCTTGCACAAAAACAGGGCAGAATTTGAATGGATGACTGTGAATTATAGCCCAGCCAAGTTGAAACATAAAACTGACCACAGCTGACTATCATTTGTCAACTTTCTACCCATACACATATCATTAACTCTCTACTTAATCTTCAAGTGAAAAGATACTGAAATTATACTTTGTAAGGTTTTAGGTGATATTCATCCTTCTCTTTGGATACCCTGCAACATAAATTCTAAGGTATAGAGTTAACTATTATGAATATTTTGTGTTAGGTGATAAGGGGATAAGAAAGGAAGAAAAATATTTAGCATACACACACAAACATGACCTATTCATAACAAAATGAAGAAGAAATGCTCATAAGTATTATAGTTCTTATTTTTGCAGCTGATCACATGGTCATAACTGGAATACATACTGTCACTTCCATTACCTATTCCATCTTCTCTGTCATCAGAGAGTTCCTTAACTGGGCAGAGTTTGTGGCCTGGTGGGCTGACTACATTTCTGAAGACTCCAGGCCACTAGCCATCTGATCTGGATTGTATTATTGTAGTTTTCCTTTTACTTTAATCACAGGATATGCAAATACTAATAGACTCCTGAAAGGTCTGTATTTCAGACATACTCTTCCTTACCTGCATTGCAAAGTAGCTAGCACTCCAATTTCCCCTTGGTAATCAGGATTGAATACCCCAGACAGCGCATTAACCTCTTCAGTCACCTATTGATTTTGAAGAACAAAAATGAAGAAACTAAAAAACACAGGTAAAATGTTACCATAGGTTTTAACATGTGTATGATAGATGTGTGCATATTTTTAACATTTTTATGCTCATGTGTTTTATGACTAAAATTTTTCAAATAAACAAAAATGACATAATAAGCATTGTTCTGTTTTCTTTATTCATTTTTAATATATTAAAGAATTAAGAAAAAATGGAACATCAATTATGCTGTCTTCAATAAAAGGAGTATTTCTGTATGAGATTAGAAAATGACATAGAGAGAAGATCTGACGGAATACAATATATTAAAACAGTTTTCTCTTTGGAATGGAAAAAAATACATTTTAATCAATTTGTCATCCTATTCCCCTTTGTCTCTGCTAAGGAAAATGATTCTTTTTTTTTTTTAACTTTGGCAGACTGTGTTGTTTATCATGAACTGCTTTTCTAACTGGTTTGATGACTAATTATCCATTCTGATTAAAGGTTCCATACCTTATAGTCATTATTCTTGTCCCCAGTTAGAGCATCTAAAATATGGGAGATGCAGTCATGGGACCAGTTCACTTTTCTTGACTCCAATTCAGAAATTTCTTTCTTGTGTAATTATGGCACGTTTGGATAATTTATGCCATGTTCAAGGGGTTCTTACTATTCCCATTACTTTCATCTGAAGTTATTTACATCTGTTCACTGAAAGAAACCAGTATTGAATGCTTGTTACATGCCTGACATGGCTAAACCATCTGCCAGGGTTTCCTGTATTGATATTTGATACAAAGGGACTAACCTAGCCCAATTTTTCTTTGACTAGAATAAAAATAGTATCTACCTTCTTTTGAAAACCCTTCATTTCTTTCCCTGCTTGCTTCCTTCCAATCTTTATTTCTTCTCTGCAGGGTTTTCAAAGCATACATGACCCCAGTGCTGTCTTTTACAGACAAGAACCGAATAGGAAGGGTTCAATTTCAAATACCACCAAGAAGATAAAACTAATTGCTAAAGTACTACAAGGTCTTGTTTTGATGCAGTTTTGCCCATTTTAAAGAATATCTATGCATTGTCTGATGGTTTGAAAAATGTTTTCACATATATTTCATCATTTAAATTCACAGAATGTTGTGAGGCAGATATCATCTCTCTTTTACAAATGAGAAAATTAATGTTCCATGGCTTATAATGTATAAGTTTATGTTGTTATCAGGGGTAGAAGTAGACTCCAGCCCCAGGGATGCAACTTGATCCTGTGTTCTATCCATCACACATAAAGGACTTGGGACCAGTGTGGGAGCCGTGTTTCTGTCAAGTCTTAAGTGATTTCCTCAGGTGAAACTTTATGTCAAATAATCATTTTAAAGGACTTGAAACTTCTTTCTGGGTTTCTCTAAACCAAGAGGCCTTCCCTAAAGCAAGTGACCTACTTACTTATTTAACATAAAAAAATTAAGTACATGTACATGTTAATACCATTTAAACAGAACATGAACAACTGCACTGGGAATTAAAAGTCTTCTTCTTCACATCAACCATTTTTTTTTTTGCTCCTGATTTAATCGTGATTAACAGTTACTGGTGTATCATTCAAAATATTTTTATCACGTGTGTGAATATATGTGTGCTTATGTATGGTGTAGTTAGTGGCTTTATTATACATTATTTACAAAAAAGAGATCACATGCTACAGGTAGCTGGTAATCTTATTTTGTTCAATTAATGCATCTTGAAGATATTCCCATATTAGGCAGTGATTTGTGAAGTCAACATCAACTAACCATTGAGCTTGACTATCTCTGGTCATGACTTCCCTTATTTTCATCTGCAGTATCATCTGATGTTGCCATTTTGCATTCTTTCTAAAACCTTTCACTTTGGGGAGCACTGTCTGCTATGTTCTGAGCTGCTTAACTCAGCAATGCCCTTCTACCATGATGTTTTGCTCCTCTTGGGTCCAGAGCTATGGAGTCAGCCAATCATATACTGAACCTATGAAATTGTGAGCCAAAATAAACTTTTTCTTCTCTCAATTGTTCTTGTCAGATTTTTTGGTCATAGTGATATGAAACTGACTAAAACATCATGTCCCATCAAAATCCATGTGTTGAAACATTAACCTCCATTGTGAGAATCTTTAGCAATCTTTAGGAGATATTTACGGTTTAGTGAGGTCGTGAGGTGGGTTTCTAATGTGACTAGGTTGTGGTTTTATAAAGTGAAAATTCTCTCTCTCTATCTCTCTCTTTCTCACACACATGAAACTTCTACAAGAAGATGGCCATATACAAACCAGTTAGCCCTCACTGTGAAATTGCCTATAACTTTGGCAACTTAACCTTGTACTTTCTGTTTGTTTAGCTACCAAGTCTGTGGTATTTTTCTATAAAAGCCCTAGCAAACTAAGATATCAGGTCATAGTAAAAGGTCTGAAGAAAGAAAGCAGGGCACGAGGTAGAGTAGATAAGGACAGGATTGTATTGATGGCATCTACAGTGAGGTTGGAATCCTAGGGCAAGAGATCCAAAAGCATTATGATGAAATAAAAATTGCTTCAGGAATTAAAGTCTACAAATGCTTGTTGGCAGGAGAATGTTCCTTTATATCTGTGGTCATGGACATCTTACCAGTGCTGAAGTGAATCTTTCGCAGCAGGGGTATTCAGATCTTTTCATCACATACCTGAACCAGGGGAGGAAGCTATGTCCAGCAGTTCCAGAGGAAAAACTAGGTGCATAAGTAGCTTAAGCAAGTTTAAATCCTAGTGTTTATCTTAATGCATATGCAATTTGCATTCTCTTTAATATATCTATACTTATTTTTACATGAAATAACATTTAAATTTACTTATCATAGAATAAAGATGGTGTCTCTGAAAGAAGGAAAATATACAGTGTTTATCTTTTACTTTATATATGGCCCTCCTTTGCCCCTACTCATCTGCAACACAATGTTACCTACCCCTGGAGGTGTGTATCCTAGCTCAAGAAATCCTATGAAGGAAATCCAACAGCGTCAGAGGGAAAGATGAAGGCCTTCCTTTGCACAGAAAGGCATTTTGCTGGGATCTTACAAAACTAAAATAGAAAATAGATCACACTGCCTTTCTAGATACTGGCCAGAGACAATTCTTCAAAATTTTCCATTCTTCTGACTTTCCTCTTACTGCAACAATCACAAAGATAGATCTGGAATTTCAATAACAGTCTCCTGAGACCAAACACTGCTTGGGAGAGATGGAATAAAGAGAATTAAAAATAAACAAATCAGAAATTATCTGAGTCCTGAAGCTGTTGCTACTTGTCTTGATCAGTTTCCTAGTATATATATATATATATATATATATATATATATATATATATATATAGTCAGAGAGCTCTTTCTGTCATTTGTAAAAGAGCCAGAAAATAAGTCAGTTTCAAGTGGACTAATGCCATTCATGAGATTTTGAAAATTCCCCTATACAGTTGCTTTTCACTATGGATGTGCTAATGTATATGCAGAGAATTCAATGTGATCAGAGGAAATGGAATGATTCATGGGAGCAATGCAATGCACACCCTTTGTCATTGCATAACCTTCACACAGTCTCTTAATCCTGGAAATGCAATGCTGCATATATTTCTTGCAGAAAATTATTCACAGTAGTGTAGTACATTCTTATCTATTTTAGGCCCATTTAGCTTACAAAAACAGTGTTTGGTGCTTTAAAAAACTAAAAATGATGATCACTTAGCACAGTTCATTTTTTAACTGTTACGGCAAAAAATAGGCAACATCTAAGTTCTGAGGGAAAAGTGTATTATATTGTTGTGATGGTGCAAAATTGTGAGAATTCACTGCTTAACCTTATGTGTGAGTCATTCTGGGGGTCAAAACTACATAGGCTACAGAGAATTCTCACTCATGCAAGAAGACTTTCTCTGATTGATCCTGATGTTTAAGTTTGAAGGCTTCATGGGGTTAGGGGAGGAGCAGTAATTTCTGGTTTGCCGAAATGATTTAGGCACAGCATCCATCTGTCCATCCATCCAACCTTCTATCCATGCTTCCAAACTTCCATGCTTCCATTAAGTTATTCTTTTAATCTAAGTAGTTAATGAAAGCCTGAAAGAATTTCTCATTCTCTCATGTAATCTAAACAACTTTAAAAACTCACAGGCATGAAGACTTGTTAGGTGTTTGAATTCCTACTGAAGCAAAAGTAAATTTTGTTGGTGTTTGAAATCACTAAAAATTGACAGGATCAAATGCCTGAAATGAAAGAAAAATAATGTCTTAAACATGTTTGCAATGAAATGTAAAAACAAATAAAACAAAACCTAGCCATTACAAAATTAAATTGTTTTAAAGAGAATTTTTTATAAGTGGTTATGCATGCATCATATATTTAATACTTAAACAGTGGCTGCAGACCAGATTTCTTTGAAACACTGGTGTTTAGGAAGCTGGACTTAAATCATCTATTTTTTTTTTTTAAATCATCTATTTTTAAAACCATGTTTTCTTATAATGTGAATTATTTGTTACCAATACACAGAAATACAAAATTGATTAGTATAAATTCATGAATTAATACATACTATTGGAAACTTAGGTGGCAAAATAATTTGTCTTTTAAATCTGGTAATAAAAATGAATGGGACTTGTATTCCATTTCTATGTATTTTTTATTTCATTTTTCTTTTTAAAGTATTTTTATCTGTGGATTATGATTATACATAATATTAGGCTATATTGTGGTACATTTACATTTACATCTATACATAGCATAATTTGGTCTACTTCATTCTGCCATGGCTCTCCTTTCTCTGCTCCTTACCCCTAATCCTTACCCTTTGCTCTACTGGTCTCTCTTCTATTTTCATGAGATATCTAGTTGTTTATCAACAGATAAATGAATAAAGAAAATGTGGTACATATATCACTTTTCTAATAATTAATTTAGATTGGATATAAAAATAAAGCAATGATGTCATCCACATGTTAGCTTGAAAAGCATTGTTTTATAGTTTACCATGTTAGTTTGAAAAGCAATGTTTTATAGTTCTCTGGATTAATCTAGAGTTTGAAAAGCAAAGATCCCATCTCCATGGCACAAGTTCATACTCCCTCAATATTATCTTATTTCTGTGAGAGGTAAAAAGTAAAGATACTTCCTCTAATACGGTCTCAGCATTTACCATAAAAAAACCATCTCATTCATTTACTTTCACGAAGACTATTTAATGATTTCATATAAAGAGAAATTGTTTTAAAAAAATACTCTTCTTACAAAGTATATTTGACCTTGAATTGACATTGCATCACCACCTCTATGCCATGTGATGATAAGTTGTAATAAAAAGTATCTCCCATCCTTCTGAAGGGTAGTGATGTCTTTGCTGATACTCATGACACTCTGTCTGTGGTGGAGCCAGTCAGGGGGCTGCCTGGCTTCACCTGCAGAAGAATCTGCCAAGGGCAGCCTGCCTTTCTGGGTTTAGCACCTCCAGAAGCTACTTCATTGATGTGCGCAAAAGTGCCAGAAGCCTTCCCGCCTTTGTCACATTTGGGTTGCAGAGAAACCAGCTCCTCTAGGATTCTGAACCAGAGCTCTCTGCTGTCATAATGCAAGCAGCATCTCCTCAAAGTCCTTATTAAAGTCACACAAGAGTGCCTCACAAATAAGGATCTTGAAATAATGACCACGCTTCAGGCTGAATTTGGGGCATTTCAGCCAGAGAAGTCAGGATTTTTCTAACCATTATCAGTGAGTGTCATCCTTTAAGGAAGGCGAATGAAGACCCTGCTGAGTGTGCCTGAGCTGCTGTTTGAAGTCCTAGGTACTTCCATCCCATGCCTGTCTTGTCTTCCCCTTATCCTGTAGAGACCTTTTAAAGGTAAGACTTTTTGAAATTCATGAGGATCCCCACTTTGATCAGCTTAACGGGGTGTGGAACCATATTAAAGACAAGATGGCTACAGAGGCAGCAAGTAGGGAATGGAACCAACTGCATTGTTGTCCATCAGAGTGAGGAAATTACGGCTCTTCCTACTGATGCAGGCTTATCTGTATCCCCACCCCTCCAAATTCCTAGGTTGAAGCCCTGATACCTCATATTATGGCATTATTTAGGAATGGGAGATAATTACCTCCTTAAAGGTAATCCAAGTTTTTAAGTTAAAATGAGGACCTTAGGATGGGCACTAATCCAATCTCACTGGTGCCATTATAAAAAGAGAACATTACTTAATTGTAGAGATCATTGCACTGTTTTTGAGTATACCAAAACATCTGGGGGCTGGAGTTGTGGCTCAGCGGTAGAGCACTCACCTAGCACGTGAAGGGTGCTGGGTTCAATCCTCTGCACCACATAAAAATAAAATAAAGGTATTGTGTCCAACTATAACTAAAACAAAAATTTTAAAAAATCTGGCTACACATCTTAAATATAGAGAGTAAAATTATTTTTTAAGACGGTACTGGGACACATGGGAAGACACCAAAGATGTGTGTGCAGAGAGGAAAGATCGTGTGTGAACATAGCAAGCAGCAACCACCTGCAAGCCCAGGAGAAAGGCCTCGGAAGCTAACCAGTGGACACTTGGAAGTGGATTCATTCTCCAGAATGGTGAGAAATAAAATTCTGTGGTTTAAACCACCATTATTTTGTTATGGCATCACTAGCAAATGACTACACCTGTATATACTGATGGCGCAAGAAAGTGTCTTCTACTTTTGTGTTGTCTGCTCTGAGGAATGAACAAAATACAAACAGGTGGGAGTTAAGATGTGCACATGTGGGCATGTAGGCAAGGTGACAGTTTATTCCACAGGGGCTGCCCTTGGGCTTCACTCGAGCTGCACTTGGTGAAGGACCACAAAAGCAAAGAGAAACAGTCTGTGGGTGTTTTCCTTGTGGGTGTCAGTGAACAGAGTAGGGCGTGAACCATTGGGGATGGAATACAGTTTATATCAGAAGCTGTGATAAGAATGGAAAGATGATTTACAGTGTCCTCAAGGTAAAGAGCCTCTTACTCTGTGGTGAAAACTTCTCCCTGTTTCCATATCTTAGTGGATATTTTTCCACCTAAATTTTGGACAATCAAAATGCATCACAGTTATTATAACTTTAGCAAATGTTAATTTACGTAAATTTCAGAGGCCATTTTTTCATATTCACATATTTATTCTTTGAATAAATATTTATTTAGTACCTATAATTTGCAGAGCATTACAATGAATTCTTGGAAGCATGGTTCATGTCATTATTAAATTAATATTCTGAAGTGTTTGAGAGGAGCACAGGAGTTGGAAAAATTGGTAACACATTGAATAAATACAATTATAATAGACTCTTTAGAGAGAAATAGAGAATGAAAGGCATCTTACAGAAAGTCTAAATGATATGAATTAAAAGCCCTGTGAAGTGCTAAGGGGAGATAGTCCTAACAAGAGAGGACATAAAGGAAACAAGATTTATCTGCATGTGTTTGTGGAGCAATAGAGAGAGCAAAGAGAGAAAATAGAATGGTGGAAGAGAGACAGCCTGCATCAGACAGATCCATGAAGTTTAAAGTCACTCTAACAGCATTTTTCAGCTGTGTATGGGTTTTCAGAGGTAGGTTAATATTAATTTTTTTTTCTTTTCAATTTTTTTCTTTCCAGTTTGACAAATACTCATGATACTGTCTCAGTGGTGATGATTATGGTGGGGTTGCCTCATAAAAACTGCAGAAACATCTGCCATTAGCAAACTCACAATGTAGATGCCCAAAGTAAAAGATGAGCTGTTGAGTTATGTGCATGCCATCATTCCTAAAACATCTGCTTGGTGTGAGCACTGTGCAAGATTCTATGAAGGATTCACTCAAAATGAAAAAAAAATATATTTTTTATCAGGGAACTTCCAGCCTATCTGGGTAAGATACAAATATATAAATAACTATTTTTGAATTTAAGAAAGGGAGCTCTAGCTTAGTTTTATCAACATTTAGAGTCTGTTGGGTTTTTGAGTGAGGCAAACTGTCTATTTCAGATGAGTAATTTCTCCAGCCACTTTCTCTATAGGCCAAGGCCTATCAGAGTTCCAGATGATATTAGTATGGTAGTGACTAGAGATGATGGAGACAGAAGCAAGAGTGTTTTCAGACAGTAATTGGCTAATTGCTTTGCCTGAAGGACTGATATGTATCTGGGATATTGACATCTTCTACTCTTCAGGAGAAGCAGCCAGGCTTGAGGTAGCCAGTGTTCTCTACTTTTCTCATCGGTTATGAGTAGCTTTATGCATTACCAGGGTGCCAATAATATGTTCAAATGGATATAACCTCAAAAAGATTAGAAAGGATTGTCTTGAGTTCATAATTCTATATAGGAGGAAGATGTAAGAGTTGCATCTCTGCATATCAGAGAAAACATTAGGCCTTTGGTTTTGGAAGTTTGGTTTATTCACTTAGTATGATATTCTCCAGCTCCATCCATTTAACTGCAAATGTCATAATTTCATTCTTATTTAAGACTGAGTAATATTCCATTGTGTATATGTACCACACTTTCTTTATCCATTCATCTGTTGAAGGGCATCTAGGTTGGTTCCATAGTTTAGCTATTGTGAATTGAGCTGCTAGAAACATTGATGTGGCTGCATCACTATAGTATGCTGATTTTACAAACAAAAAAATAAATTAAAAATGAAGATATGAAAAGATAGTGACTGAGTATTGTTTGAAATTTTGAACAAACTAAAGATTAAAGATAGGAAGTTAAAAAAAATTCAAGTCATTCAAGCAGCATAAATATAAACACACACACACACACACACACATACACTCACATACATGCATGCACACACTGCTAAAAATAAAAACTTTGAGGTAGTCAAATACACTAGATACAGAGGATCAAAAATATGAATTTATGGTAGACATTTCATTAGAAACCATGCAAGCCGGAAGACAAAGGAATCACATCCTTGAAATAGTGAAATAAACAAGAAAAAGAAATTGTCCACTGAGAAATTACACACAAAGAAACAATCTATCAATAATGAAGGGGAAAGAAAATAATCTTTCTAAGAAATTCATTGTCAGGAAGCCCATTGTGCAAAAATACTAGAGAGAATTTTTCAGACAAAAGGAATATATCAGAATTCTTTTATACATAAAATATAAAAAGCTCAGTAAACTCAATAAATGAAGGCACATAAAATGATATTTCTCTTATGTGAAATTTGCTAGTAGGTAACTCACTGTCTAAATACAAATAGCCTGTGTTTTGGGTTTCCTAATACATGAACAAGTGAGATGCTTTGTGATGATGAACAGAAGATAAAAGGAAGTAATTGGGACTATATGAAGTCTTTAGGCTACACATTAAGAAGTATGATATTATTTGCAGATAGGCTCTTATTGATTGGGATGTATTGTAAATCCTAGGGGAAAACCACTGAAAATATCAACAAAGGGTATAAACTAACCAACACAGGAAGTAAAGCTGAATCATAAAAATTGAATTAATTCAGGAGATGGGAGGAAGAGAGTGAGACAGAAATAGAATGAAGAACAGAGAGAGTCAAGTAGAGAGATGGTATATTTCAGAAAAAATGGAAAATACCTAGAAAGATGGTACATTTAAACCCAAACATATCAATGATTACATTAAATTTCAATGATCTAAAATTCCAGTTGTATTTCAGACAATGTAAGATTAGGTCCACCAAAAGAACCAAGTATATGTTATTCATCGAAATAAATCCATTTAAGTACATAGATAGGTTAAAAGTAGATAGTTGATAAAGCTATATGATGGAACTAACGGGAAGAAAGCTAGAGAAACTATATAAATCTCTGGAAAAGTAAGCTTAAGAAAATGAAATAAAAAGATAAAAAGGGATGATGATACAGGAGTTAGTGAATTGTAAGATATCATAATAGCACTTACCCATTTTGAAGTGTTGTTCAGAGAGAAAATAGATTTAAGGATAAAATTGAACAGAGCCTCAGGGAAACCCAACATTCACCTCATCAGAGTCCCAGAAAAAGAGACTGAAGCTAATGGTACTCAAAGACAAGGATGACAGGTATGTTAACTACCTGGATTGTGGTAATAATTTCATAATATCTATCAAAACATCATGTTTTATACCTTGAATGTATACTGTTTTCATTTTTTAATTACATCTCAATGCAGCTGAAAAATTTGACTGCAAATCCCCCTAATTTGGCTAAAAGACTGAAGCCTACAAATTGGAAAAGATACATAGACTGTAGACAGGAACTATGTATACACACACACACAAACATACACACACACTCACACTCACACAGTCACATCACAGTCAAACTTCTGAACGCTAAAGACAATAAAATGCTTTAAAGAAGTGAGAGAAATGACATTTTAAATGTAGAAGAAAGACAATTCTACTGAGATCATATTTCATGCCAGAAACCATGAAAACCAGAAGAAAGTAATACAACCTTTTGCAAGAGCTGAGATCTAAAAACGAAACAAAATAAAAGCAATGATCAACTGAAAATTGCCTATCAGTGAAAGTATGTTTCAAGAGCGAAGGGCTCAATAAGTGACTCTAAAATGAAGAAAAACAAAACAACAAAACACCTTAGAGAACAGGATACAGGCAGTGCTGTTCCCAAAGAATGACTTAACTAAGTTCTCTAAAACAGAAAGGAAGTGGCAAGAAGAGTAATCTTGGAAGATTGAGAAAGAATGACAGAATTAAAATATTAATAAATACCATATATTTTTCTACTTTTTCTTTTCTGGGTGTGTTTTGTTTATTGGTTCGTTGGTTTGTTGTCGTTTTAAGGACCAGGAATTGAACCCAGGGCGAATTAACCACTGAGCCACATCCTCCTCGACCCATTTATTTATTTATTTATTTATTTACTTATTTTTATTTTGAGATAGGGCCTCTTGCTAAGTTGCTAAGGCTGGCTGTGAACTTGTGATCCTCTCCTGCCTTAGCCTCCTGAGCTGCTGGGATTTCAGCAACACTGTGTCCAGCCTTCTACTTGAATTTTCTAACTTGTTTGACAGTTGGAGCAACACAGATGAGCAAGAAAGAGGAAAGGGTCCTTAAGATAAGGAAATACTGATGAGAATGTGGAAAAACTGGAAGCTCATACATTGTCATGGGCAATGCATAAAGTTATTGACACAATAGGCAGGTTTGAATGTTTCTTTCTTTTTTCCCAAAGGCATAGACAGAGATTTTATTTAGGAAAGTAGATGCACATTCAAGAGAGACTGCAGGCCATCTCCAGCGGGAGAGGCAGCTGGATGCTGAAATAGGAGACAGCTAGTTGATTCAGCCATTACTATCCTGAGTAACTTTCCAAAAGGAATGAACAAATTTTTCCACAAGTGTTATAACAACTTTTTCATAACTCCCCAAACGGGAAACCAACCACATATCTCTGAAGATATTTGATTACCCTGAACAAACCATGACAGTTCTTATATTGCATATTGTTCCTCAGTAAAACAGTATAAAACCTTATGCGTTTAGCAACATGGGTAAAGGTCAGATGACTGTTTCTGAACACAAAAGATACAAAATGCTGGTTATAATACCATTCTACTTATGTGCATTCTGTAAAGAACAAAGAAATAGTGGTGGAGAGCAAGTCAACAGACTGGACTGACTACAGAGGGATGATGTGAGGAAATGCTGATATGTCAATGTATTGTGCCTCCTGACATCTTGCACTGAGAAGAGCATATCATATTTGTGGTATTACTCATCCCAATAATGCATGACCTCAATCTAATCATGACAACTCCAAATGAAGGAGTAAAATAACCGGTCTGTTCTCTGCAAAAGCACCAAAGTCATCAAAAACAAAAAACAAACAAACAAACAAACAAAAAAACTGAGAAAAGGTCACAGTTTGAAGGACACCAAAAAAACATAACAATTAAACATCTCTGAATGCAACTAAAACAGGAAATAAAATATTAGTTAAAAAGCAGATGGAATCAATAAGAGACTAAAGCTAATAATATTCCAGTGTTAATTTCCTAACTGTACTATGACTGTGGAAGACGGGAACATTAGGAGAAACTGGGTGAAGGATACATCAAAACTCTTGCACTATTTGTGGAACTGTTCTGTAGGTCTCAATTTATCTAAAAATAGAATAAATAAAATAAAAATAATATTGAACAACCCAGACCCAGATCTGAAGATCAGCCTTTCAAGTGTACTTAAAAGGAAACTGTGGGCTTGATGTCAGAGTTTTTTTACGTAATATTTCACACCCATTATCCCATTTAATCTTGACAATAATTCTGAGGTAGTCACCTTCATAAATCATAATATATATATATATATATATATATATATATATATATATATATATATGCGCTATCATAAATCCTAGTATATAGGCACATAAACTGAAGTTATGAGCTGATAAATTAACAGCCTACAGTTCATAGTTAGTGAGGAACACAGTTGTACAATTAATTCAGCAGTCTGACTTCAGAGTCTGCCAAGTATATCACATAGTCTTTGTAATGATATTGCATACACTAATAAAGTTTGGCAATTGTAAGTATGAGCTACTTGTGATGGGAACTCCTCATTCTTAAGCATTTTTGACTAGCCAGTGCCACCTGGTTATTTGGATATAATTGGGGGTGTGAGGAATATAGAGGAATTCCTTAATGAGCCATTATATAGCCCAATAATTTCATGATCCTCACAAGAAACATAATGCTAAAAGCAAAACAGATGAAGTTTGGTTTAATATGCCTTTCATGTCTACCTCAAATAATATTAAACTTTCAAAAATATGATTAGGTCTATTGAGGCTGTTAGTATACTGCCTCAATATTTTTACAATATATTAGGTCTATTGAGGAGTATACATTTTACAATGTTTACTAACATAATAATGCTTTGCTTCATTGGAAAATAAAATTGAAATGCACATTTGATTTCATATTTCTATCTTAAACTTTGTAATCCTTTTTCTCCTTTTTTCCCAGCATAAATATTAGTTGAGCTGGTATGGACTTAAAATAGATTTTAGTTTTAATGCCAGTCTCACTGTATGTTTAGACTGTACTTGTTTGCAAGTCCATTAATTTATCTGTGGAATAATGGTGATGATGACCCTTGTGCTAGCTTTCACACAAAGGCATCCAAGTACTTCTCAAAAGGTGCATGAAGCCCCAGGTACACATCAGTTTGTAAGTTTTACTCAAACAAAAAGTCCCTGAGACAGTTCATGTGACTGAACTGACAAGTTTATTGAGTATGAAACTTTTTAGATGTGCATTAACAATCGTTCTTGTTTCCAAACTAAATGTGAACTGTGATTAAACATAAAATCAGAAACATTCTTGGTTGAATTAATAAATTAATTAATGCCCTTTGCATGTTAACCCATTATAGTTCTGAACAATAATCTCTGAATGTCAATGTAAATATGAGGTAGACAAAGGCAAATTTTTCTGGGGAGTGAAAATATTTATGGGAATGAATTCATGAAGTCTCAACAATCAGTAGACCAATGTTAACACATGAACCATATTTATAAGCCAATGTTCATCTCAGAATCAAACTGAATTTTCAGCAAGTATTTCTTAATCTGTATAATCTTATAACTAAGTCCCTTCTTTGTGCATTCTGTTGGCTAGAGCTGGACAGATTGGCAAAATTTATTGTGCAATAAAAGTCATCTACCGATTTATTGAACAAATTATTGGGTAATGTGTTGGACATGGTCTTTCATGCTGGATTAGACTCTCAGCATTTTTAAGACAGCAGAATCATGGGCCCTTCATTTTGTTACTCAAGGAAAGCTCAGTCTCCCTTCTCATGGCTGTCAGTGTACTTCAATGAAATAGTATGGGTAAAGGTTGAACAAGGGAGGAATTAACTTTATTTGCTTATTTATTTTTTTTAGAAATTCCATGGAGAAGACGTTTTTAAATCTTGTGACAAAATTTTGAATAGTAATAATAAATTCCACTTTCAAATGAGGAAAACTAGAAATCAATAGTAAAATATCTCCTTGTCCCAAAGTTATAGAAGCTAACACAGATTTTGAAATCAGAAATGCCTCCTTCCCCAAATCTTGTTTTGAGGTGGGGTTGTTTAAGCACTTTTTAAAAAATATGGTGCTCATAGGGAAGGTGTGCAAGGTAAATGTACAGTAAGAGGGATTATTTACAAGGTGAAAGACCATAATACAGGTCACAAAAGGGAATATTGCCACCACTCCAGAAGACAACCCCTACCTGTGCCCTCTCTAAATGATTGCCCTTCATTTCCACAAAGTCATAGATGCTTTGACTTTTTAAAAAATATTTATTTTTTAGTTGTGGATGGACACAATATCTTTATTTTATTTTTATGTGGTGCTGAGGATTGAACTCAGTGCCTCACACATGCTAGGCGTGTACTCTATCAATTGAGCCACAACCCCAGCCCCAGATGCTTTGAATTTTAATACCATAACTTATCTATGTCTCTATTATTTCATATTTTGTTACATGTATCAGTAGTTCATTCACTCTCATTGCTGTATAGTGTGCCAATGCATAGATATATCACTACTTATGAAAGTCTATCATCTTTTCATGGCACCAGGATTGTTCATGTTTAATGAACTTCAAATGATGTTTAATGTAATATTAAGAAATGCAGTAGACATTAATCTCTAGCCTCTTGGCAAAAATACAGGTTGAATTGAGGAAAACAGGTTCATAGCATCCCTTGCCTTCTTATCCTCCCATGAAAAGCCATAGGAAGCATTTTAATGTCTTTTACATGTTTCTCCTTGAAGGTAGGCTCATGAATCTCTCCATTCTAGATTCTAGAAAATATCTTTTGCACAAACCTATATGATATATATAAACATAAATTATTTCCAAACCAGTCAAATTGAAAAGGATTGGCATCTAGTTTGACCTTGCTTCTCCTTAAGTGTGCTGCTAATGTGGGTCATATTTTATGTAGATATAAAGAAACTGATAATTAAAAGCCTATACCTGTATCAAGAAAATTTAAGGCTAGAAGTTATTTAATACAAATTTATCGTTGACAACTATTGAGATCCTGTGACTTAATAGTACTATAAATAATAGTAATAATAAGGAAAAGAAATGCTCCCTGAAAAGAAAATCTCAGCTCTTATCCTTGAATTGTACTTAATACAAAATGACTCTACATCCTACAGAGTGAATAGCATGCTTCTGTAAGAGCTAATTGAGCAAATCACCAGTGAATTGCCTAAGATCAAATATTATTGATTCCTAGTTAGCCATGTGGCAGAATCAATTTTTTTTCTGCTGTATCTGGAAAAACTGGAAGATATAATTATTTCCTCATGAAAATATATAATATAGGGAAGGCACTAGAAAAAAAAACAACTCATTTCTGGTCTTGCGTGACTCCTAGGCAATCAAAAATTTTTCTGTGTAGCATAGCTTCTTAGTTGAAGTTACCCATACAATGAAAGGTCTAATGAGGTACAGCGATTGCTTAGTTTGGAGTTGGTCAAATTGGAATTCTAAAAACAGTGTCTTATAATATTGAGGACAAATATATTTGTAAAAACTTTGTACACAGACCCTCTTGCATATTGGCACATGTTCTTAATATAATAAATGGTATGCGAAGTTCAGGATGAAAAGGCCTGCTTCATTTCTGTGCTTGGCCAATCTGTGAAGACATTGATGTGTGCCAAGGACTGGTAGTTACAACATATACTTACACCAAATGGTGCTATTCTCCCTTTTTTATTCCACTCCACTATTTTCTCCCTCACAGTATAGTTGGGCTTTTCTGTTCTGCAGTTCCAGTTCTTAATAGCCCCCAAAGTTAGTTCCATCTTTGTTAAGAGCCATCCCAGAAGGACAAGCAATGGAGGTTGATTGAAAGCACGCAGATGGACAAGTACCCAAGTAGATGGAAAGAACTAACCTTACGGAGAGGGAGGTGCAGACAATACTGAGGATTACAGAAAACAGATGTTCCTGAAATCTATGCACAGAAGCAACAGTACCAAAAAAAGTTTTAAAGTTTAGCTCTTTCTTTCTTTTTAAAAATTTATTATTTAGTTATGCATAACATTATAAATCATTTTGATATAATTATAAGAACATGGAATATAATTTGCTCTAATTCAGCTCCCAGTAATTCTTTTTTATTTCTCTTTCCTCCTCCCTCCTGTTATTTATTTAGTGTTGCTTTTGTTTTTAAATGAGTGCCTTCTGGGTAAATGCAGCAGCATGATTCACTGTGGTATATTCATACATGTACATAGGAAAGTTAGATCATATTTGTTCCACTCTTCTTCCCTTACCCCATCCCTCCTTCTTACTCCTCAATTGCCTTCCTCTACTCCATTGATAATTTTCTATATTAATGAAATCCACCCCCTTTTCCTATTTGGACTAGCTTCCACATTGCAGAGAAATCATTCAATCTTTGACTTTTTGGGTCTGGCTTATTTCACTTAGCAAGATAGTCTCCAGTTCTATTCATTTACCAGCAAATGCCATAATTCATTCTTCTTTATGGCTGAGTTACACTCTACTCTGAAAGATACAGCAGCGACAAGCTAAAATACATCAGTAACCATGACACACCAAATAGAGGGAAATCTGGAAGCTTTGTGGAGTCACATGTACATATGGGGTCTGGTAAAATCAACAGGAACAGTAATTACACCTTGAAAATGACTGGATCATATTCCCTGCTAATGTTGGAAGGTGAAGACCACACTGGATTTAATTTGGTCTGGGGTGGTGGTGACACAAAACAGACAAGATATCAAAAAGCTTTGCTGAATGCCTCAGGCACTCTATCACCTTAGTTGATATTTGTTGGTTTTGTCACATTTCTTTTCATTTTTTGTTGTACTTTTCTTTCCATCTTTTAGCTCCTCTCGTTCTCTTTATATGGTAGGTATTTGGTATAAAAGTTTGGCTGTGCATGTGTCTTTGAAAAACAGTGTTGTTTTAAATATGCATGTATTCATTTTATGTACCTATTATTGCACTATAAATCTTGCTCTTATCCATGACTTTCCTGTTAAAAATATGTTTTTAAAATGCATTTTTATGATGGTGGAAACTAACATTTTTTTTAACTACTGAACTATTCCACAGGTACATCTACCATCATCTAATGTAATTTATATTTCTATTACCCTAGGCAGTCCACAACTTTCCAACCACCACGAATGTTTGGAGAAAATCTTTATACCTGTTCCCAAAAGAAAAAGAAATAATCTCTGTACTTCAAATACAGGTTTGATTTCATATGAGGTAGAATCTCAGGTTACAGGTCATGCAAGTATTTAACATTACTGTCCTTGCAAGAAATCCATTAAAATTTCCTAGTTCCTACTACCTTATCAATATTTGCAATAATTTATGTTTTTTTATTTAAATGGAAATTGCTGATCCGATCTATCTCTTATTGTTTCCTTATAGTTTCTTTGATTAATACTGAAGAACTGCCCAACTTTACATTGCCATTGAGATTTTCACCACTCTGAATTATCTAGTATCAGGTCTGTCAGATCTGTCTGTATGTGTAGTGGTGGGGGGCAGGAGTGAAGGTGTCTGTGTGTGTGTGTATGTGTTCCATGTGTCTCATGATTTTCAGTATTTCCTTGAATACTCTGTATATTAGTCAATAGTTTCTATAGGTTCTTGTGGTTTTGTGCTTTATTTAAGAACCCACCCCTACCCAATGATGATACTCCTTAACATTTTTGGTCTCTTAGATTTTAGTTTTAGCCCCCATTTTTGCAACATAACATAGAAATAAAATTTTATTTTTATCAGACACTGACTCAGTTTTCCCAGTACCATCTATTATTTACTCATAGGTTTGTGCTCCTAACTCAATCATTTATTTGTGTTACTACAAGCATTTTTTTTGAGGGTTCCCTAATTGTTTACAAAATGTTCTAAATGGTGGAAACTGATGCAATAAGCATTTAGCTAGGTTGGTAGGTATTTATTTCATCAGTACCAGACATTTAAAATATTTCAGCCTACAGAATGTTTTTAATATTGACATAATGGATAAATGATCAAATATCTTTTCTAAAAGATATTTTATGTTTTAAAGTGTATTAGCCCATAGTAAGTCATAGAGTGAAATTTTACTATTTTTTAAATGTTATCCTGCTGAACTTGGAAACTCATATTAACTTTCACATGGCTTAAATATTAGTCTTCTTTTGATATTTTTCCCCCCAAATATTTGAAAATCTAAAAATCTATTCTTAGCTCATGGATAATACAAAAGCATGTTGTCAGCTAAATCTGGCCTGGAGGCCACAGTTTGCCAACCCTTTTATTAGAGCATTTAGCATATTAATTATGGTAATTTCAAGCTCTCTGTTGAATAGCTCCAACCTCTGTCTCATGTCTAAGTCTAATCTGCATCTGAGACTGTTGTGGGGTTTTTGCCCTTTTGTGTTCCTCAGCATTTTGTTGAGTGGCAGAAATGCCATCGTATGCAGAATAATATAGACTATGAAATGCTTTTCACATCGGAATATAGGCATGTTTTTCCTTCTGGTAGGCCTTCAGTATGGAATTTTAAGTCAATCTGGTTAAGAGTCAAGACAGTTTGAATGGGTCGCTATGACGTTTCCATATAGTCCACCACCCGCTGCACTGTTCTTTGCAATAATTTGTGTTTAACAGTGGGACTGGTTTGGTTAAATGTCAGTTCCTCACTCAACTTTAGGTCTTTGGGGGCTGTTCCTCAGAAAGCCTCTTTTCCTAAGATCTGATCCTTCCCCCACTGTCCTATTTATTGCTTTTTATTTGAGCTCTAGAGAGCAATGGGGGAGGATGTTCTCTTTTAGGATGCTTAAGCCTTGGTCTTAGAAAGGCATGATGACCTTTGGACCTTCTTTCTCTGTCTGCTTTTCCTCCTGTTTTCATTCCGAGTCTGTTCTTATGTTTAACCTCCTGCAAATAGGTCTATTTATTTATTTTCTGCCCAAGTGCAATGAGTTTTCCCCACTACCCTAAAGATAACAGTTCTTAAATGAAGGTTTTCCTTTCAGAGGAGAACTAAGGGAAAGCATTGGGTGAAACTTTTCATTCCCCAGGTATGCACCAGGAGGAGCAATTTCTTAAGACTTTACAATGTTTTCTCTAAGCACCTGGAGGGACTGAGGAAGAAATAGCTTGCAAGAGAATGCAGATTCTTTAATTGCTGTGTCCACTAGGGGTTTTCCCGGCCATCAGCCCACTTGGACTCTTAAGAATTATTCACTAGTAGCTAGCTAGATTCACTAGCTAGATTCTTCTTACCACTGTCTGATTTTCTTCTGATAAAATTTCAGTGGAGAATGGTTCCTAATTTATTTAATTATAATCACCTGGGTTTACCTAATACAGAAACAGCATAGAATAAAACAGGAGTCTTAGATTGGTGCTTTTAGGTCATCCATCATAGAATCTCCACCAAGTTGTCTACACTTTTGAAGGAAGAAATCTCAGAGAATGATAAAGAAAGATGACTTAAGCATTCTATTTGACCAAAATTTATATGTGAGATTCTTTAATGAATTATACAATCTGCATAGCTTCACCATTCAAATAATTAAAAGCTAGAAGGCCTCTGTGACTCCTTTCTTGCCCTTTGAATCTGGCAAGTTACAATTGCAGCAGCTGTTCACCCCCAGGTCTCAGAGCCCAGCTGTACAGACAAGACGGCAGGAAGCCAGGCTTACAAAATAAATAAGAATTCTACTGTAAAGATATAGCAAAGTGTCCAGCGCACACCGAGACAGATTGTAGAGTAGTAGTATCAGAATGGCAGTTGTTGCTGTCTGATTTTATGTCTCTTTATTTAGATCACCAATTCCTTGACAAAAAGAAACTGAATCTTAATCTTAATGACCAAACCAAGATCTTGTGCATAATGACCACATGATAAATACTGGTTAACTGCATTTAAGGGGAAAAAAAGATAAATCATGCTCAATTATGTTTATCTCCTCATTTCTACTGAAATCTCTATGGAGGTGGAGATGTATTCTGGTTTACTCTTCCTTTTTGAATGTCTGATATTGCATCTGGAAAGTTATAGCTGCTTAATAAACATTTACTGTTGGAAGTATTCCTTTATAACAAATTTTCCTCTTTTGACATTGTTCATATGGCCAAAAATAGTTGCTCCAGTGTTTAAAAGTAAATGATGTTCCAAATCCATCATCAACAGAAATATACACTTTTCACTGGTGTTCATTTTACATTGCAAATGGCTCTTTATTCCTTTAGTATTGTGTTATTTCTATAGTGACTTGTTACTGAACAGGGTAGCTCACTCAAGAAGGAGGAACTCTGGAGAAGGCTTTGTAAGTCAGAATTCTTAGGAAGAATCCATTTACAAATTTCAAATATGCTCTATACGTTCTCATTAAATACAAAGTTGGCAGTAGTCAGTTCTACTTCACTGAACTTTTCTCATAAACCAATTTGAAAAGCTCATAAGAATAACTGATGCCCAACTTATTGGAGACAGATATTTAAAAAGTTGAAGAACCTAGCATTTATTTTAGATGATTTTATAACCTAGTGGAAAAAACAAAGAGTATACCCTTGAATTGATATTAGAGGCAAAGTTCCATAGACTGAACATAAACAAACTTTGAACTGTATCTCATATGCTCAAGTGCCTCTAATTTTGATAGCAAATGGTAAATTGGTATAAACTTTGAAAACATATAAATAAAACAAGCAAATGTGAAAGCACAGGATATGTGAATCCATTTATAAAATTTTGGATTTTGGTTAATATTTCCTTTCCCTTGATGTTTGTTTAATAATCACACAACAGATATTTTACTTTTGGAGGGATATAGGAAAAAATATTAACATACATCAGAAGTAACAATATCCAAGGACTTTTTAGGGTAGAGTAAACGTATTACACTTTTACTAAGCAGATATTCTGTTGCAGGCATTCTTTTATGTTTTATTACAATTTTATTTTTTGTATTAATCCCAGTATTCAAAATATTCATCATCATCATTTTAGAGGTGAGCAAATTGAAGCATGGTGTTATGGTTTAGGTATGAGGTGTCTCCCAAAAGCTCTTGTGTGAGACCATGCAAGAATATTCAGAGGTGAAATTATTGAAGTATGAGAGCTGTAACTTAATCGGTAGATTAATCTATTCATAGGGAGTAACTGGGTGATAACTATAGGCAGGTAGGGTGTGGCTGGAGGAAGTCGGTCACTGGGAGTATGCCTTTTGGGTTTATATATTGTCCCTGATGAGTTGGAGCTTTCTTTCTGCTTCCTGGCCCTCATGTCCTGAGCTATTTCCTCTGCTACACCCTTCCACAATGATGCTGGGCTTCACGTTGGGCCCAGAGCTAAGGAGTCTGGGCAGCCACCAGACTGAACCTCTGAAACAGAACCAAATTAACTTTCCTCCTCTAAACTGTTCTTCTCCAGTCTTTTGGTCACAGCAACACAAAGCTGAGTTAAACACATGAAGAAGTTAACAAGCAAGTGAGCAAGGGAGCCAGGATTTGTACCTGACAGTCTGAATACAAAGAACATAGTCCTGACTATAATAATAGAAGGTTGCCTTAGCCCTCTCCTCCATCTGGGGGGTAGCAGGAGAGAACAGGAAACAGATATCTGTATCCAGAATTTTTTGAGAACTGACTTCTGTAGTAAGAGAAAATTGAAAATGTGCAGAATCTATAAGTTTTATAAAAAATAGAAAACACAAACCAACTGCCAAATAACACTTTTTCAGCAAAGACCAGTTATAGCAACTCATAGTAGGAGGCAGGAGAATTCCTATGAGACCTTCTAGCCCCACAGGTGCAGAAATTCAGGATTTGGGTAGTAAAGGCATAATGATAGACCCCAGCTACCTCCATTTTTAGCTCCTTGGATTTGGAGATGTTGTATGGGCTAGGAGGTGGGAGATTATCAAAGACTGACAATACAAAGAAACTTTAAGGCATTTGAGCTTAGGTATTAGGGGTGTGCAACTGAAAAGCACAGTTATGTTCTTCACACATCATATTGTTGCAAATTTAATTTTCATTTTATACTCTTACTGGAGATGAGATCTTTTCAGCATGGAAATGATAGAAAGGAGACCAGGCTAGGTATGGCAAGCATATAGAGACAGTGTTTTAACTGGGGCTTTAACTTTTTATTTAGTTGCTGGGGTGGGCTTAGATCTGGTATTTCTCATTGGTCATGACTGTGGTCTTTTTATAAGGAGTTCCTTTCTTGTAAAAGATATGGATCAGTAGTTATTTGGTTTATTCTTGGAGACATTATGGTGATAATATTCTCACTTTTATGTTACACCTACTCTTAATGGGTGACCTTGTCCTTGCAATAAGATTGTTGAACAATGTGAGATGAAAGGAAAGAAAAAAGGGCTAACAGGTTGGGGGCTTAAGGCTTTGTTATGGTTTACATATGAGGTGTCTCCAAAAAGTTCACATGTGAGATAATGTAAGAAAGCTTAGAGGTGAAATGATTGGGTTATGAGAGCCTTAAACTAATCAGTGCATTAATCTGCTGAGGGAGATTATCTGTTTGTTTGGTGACAGTAGGAAGATGGGGTGTGGTTGGAGGAGGCAGGTCATTGGGAGTATGCCTTCGGGGTACATACTTTGTGCATGGTGAGGGGAGTGTCTCTCTGTCTCTCTCTACTTTCTGTTTCTATGTCCCCACCTGTTTTTCTCCACCATGCCCTTCTGCCATGGTATTCTGCCTTACCTTGAGCGCGGAGAAATATAGTCAGCCAGTAATATATTGTAAAGTGAGATCTCTGAATCTGTGAGCCCCCAAATACTTTTTAGTCTCTAATTGTTCTTGTCAGATCTTTTGGTCACAGTGACAAAAAAAAAAAAGTTGACTAAAACAGGCCTGAAGTGTCCCTCTGGTCCTTTCTGCATACTATTGTATTAATAGGTGACAGGTCAGAGGCATATTTGGGGCATATTTTGTACTCTGTCCATGGTAGCCTCTATCCATCTCACTACAATCTCTTACTTACTATGCCCACCTTAAACAATTTAAAATAACTAATGGATAGTTAAAGAACCTAGGGTTATGATTTTTAGAAGATACTTACTCTGAGACCCATATGGCTAAATGTGAAAATGCAATTCAGTAAATAATTAAGCAATGATTTACCTAAGTAGCAAGTTCACTAACAAAGAAGAAAGTTATACTGAGAATTAAATGAAGAGCATGGGATGTCTATTCTGTGTTCATTTTTTTTTTTGGAAGATATGTCAGATCTCTTTTTGCTGTAAAGTTATAGGCTTTTATGCACTGCCTTGAGCCTTCCTTAAAATCTGTAGGAAAGATGAACTTGATTCTTTTATTTACTATATATCTCAGACCCTCATTACTACAGACCTGCATTCTGAAAGAAGCTAAAGAAAATTAGTCCCAACTGTTTAGCCATGCTTGTATTAAAGAGGTCACAGAAAATTGTTCTTTCTACCAGCTTGATTCTTGCATTCCAAAGGGAGTACAGTGAAATCCATTTTTTGGTTGCATTATCAAATAATGAAATAACACAATTCCTTATTCTTTGTATAAAAGGTCTAGGACTGTGAACATCATAGGCAGCATAATTATTTCACCATGTGTTTGTTTACTGACATAATTTTATTTTAACGAAGAACACTATTCACCATGTGGAACCAGCCCCAAAGAAAGTTCTTGATTCATTCCTATTGATAAAACTGTCTTATTTTATCTTCTGCATGAGGTTATAGCTTTATAGCAAGCTTCATTGTTTATGACTAATTTGCAGCTGTTTGAGGCTAATACTGCTGAGATTGGTAGCCTTTTTATTATTATGTTTTTCAGATCAATCTCCCCCCCCTTTTAAAACCCATTAAATTGAGTATGATCAGGAAGGTGTAAAGGATTACTGGTTTTTATATTTATTTAGGCTGAATCTTTCATTAGGAGTGAGACCACATGCTTGGAGTTTCACACATTTTCTACTTTCACAGATGAACCTTTCAGAGAATTTTAATTTGGAACAGAATAAGATGAGAAATCCTTGAAAATGCATTGGAGAATAGCCAGCTAGCAATGCAAAAGGTCAAAAACAAGGAGTCCAGCAACTGCAGTCCTGGGAACAAACGTGCCTTTGCCCAGTTGGGGAGTTCTAGGCAATGGTTAACGTTTACTGAGACTCATTTTTTTTTTTCCTAATAGAAAGAAAAGAACAAAAAGAAAAGGAGGTGTGGATGTTTATTAGTCAGCTGAGACTCATTTACAAAAATACCATAAACAGCCTACTTTAAATAAGAAGAATTCATTTTCTCACATTTCTGGAGGTTGGAAGTTCAAGGTCAAGACACTAGACAGTTAAATTTCCTGGTAGAGGTGGGACGCTCTTCTGGCATTCAAATGGCTACTTTCTCATTGTGTTTTCACACACAGAGAGCACTCTGGTATCTCATATTCTTCTTAAAAGAACAGTGTTCCCATTATAAGGGTACCACCCTCATGACCTCATGAAAATCTACTTATTTCCCAAAGCTCTACCTCCAAATACCATCACATCGAGAGTTAAGGACTCAAAATAAGAATTGTGTTTGTGTGTGAGGACAGGTAGAGACAAAAATCAGTCTACATTGGCTATTTTTCATATGAAATTATGTATTAAATTTCAAAATATTACTAAATATGGTGTTGTTTTGCTGTATTTTATCCAGTTATTACCTATTGCATTTCATTAAGATCACTGATCAGAGTAATATATTCATTTTATAGTTATGACTTGAACTTAATGTTTGTTCTAAATTCCATTGAAAGTACAGTAGTCTTTGATGTATTTCCAGTGAAAAAGTTGGGTGGTAGGTAAAAACAACATGTCAAGTGCCATCAGGTGATAAATAGAAATAAAAAGAGGGCTCGGGTGTGGCTAAGAGGTAGAGTACAGGACTATCATGCAGGAGACCTTGGGTTCAATTCTCACGCTGAAAACAGAAAAGAAATAAAAAGAGCAAAACAAGGAAAGAGTGAACACAAGGCAGGGTGCCATATTGGATTATGTAGACAGGAAAGCCCTCTGATTAGGTAGCATTTGAAGAAAGATCACAAATAAGAAAGGGAATGAACCAGCTAACAGAAGAAGGTTGTATCAGGGAATGCAAGTGCCAATTTACTAAGGCAGGAGCATTCTTTGCATGTTTCAGGAGGAACAAGAAGTTCATTGTAGATACAGCAAGGTAAGCAGGGTAACTTGGTAGAAGACAAAAGGCAGAAGACTTTGGAGTCTTAAATTCAAGTTAAGGTGTTGGAATTTTATGCTGGAGAAGATGTGATCCACTGGAAGATTTTGTGTGATGTGATCTGACATCAATCTCTCCACCCTTCTTAAGGAGAAGACACTACAATCGGTCAAGGGTGCAATCAATTATAAATGAAAGACGAGATGACAGGTGATAGAAGTAGTGGAGGAGATGGTGACTCTTGTCTTCATCATATTCTGCACAGTTGGGCATGAAGTACTTATAAGTTGTCACCTTCAATTGCTGCCTAT
The DNA here is from genome assembly GCF_047511675.1 of Marmota flaviventris. Lineage (NCBI taxonomy): Eukaryota > Metazoa > Chordata > Mammalia > Rodentia > Sciuridae > Marmota > Marmota flaviventris. The sequence continues at coordinate 193,928,865 of NC_092498.1, forward strand.
GAAAAATATAAGTAATTTGAAATAACTTTCCCATTCCATACCAAGTGATAGTCCTATGACACTATTGGGTTTAGTTAATTTTTATTTTTCTTTTACTTTTTATTTCATTATTTTACTTAAATATTTGAGAATCTCAGGTGTAGAGAACTGAAATAATCAGATGCCAGGAACGTCATTCTCATAAGGAAGGCGAGGCTTTTTATCTTATTTAATTGCTTTTATCGTATTACTTTAACATTGTCATCTGTAATCAATGTTTTCCTTTTCACCTTTTCTCTCAAGTACATGATATAATGTACCTAATTCTTGTTCTTGTGTATTTACATTGGGAATGTGGCATTGTGCAAATCTATGCTTAAAATTTTAAATAAATGATTTTATGCTATACATTGTGATTTCTTATGTGATTTTCCTCTAACACTATTTCTTTATTTTATTTTATTTGTTCTAATTAGTAATATATGCAGCAGAATACAATTCAATTCATATTATACAAATAGAGAACAATTTTTCATGTCTCTGGTTGAACACAAAGTAGAATCACACCTTCCATGTTTTCATATATGTACATAGGGTAATGATGTCCATCTCATTCCATGGTCTTTCCTACCCCCATACCCACCCCCGTCCTCTCCCTCCCCTTTGACCTATCTAAACTTTGTCTATTCTCCCCTGCTCACCCCACCCATCCCCATAATGAATCAGCATCCTTATATCAGAGGAGACATTTGGCATTTGGTTTTCTGGGGTTGGCTTACTTCACTTAGTATTATATTCTTCAACTCCATCCATTTACCTGTAAATGCCATGATTTTATTCTCTTTTAATGCTGAGTAATATTCCATTGTGTATATATACCACATTTTTCTTTATCCACTCATCTTCTGAAGGGCATCTAGGTTGGATCTACAATTTAGCTATTGTGAATTGTGCTGCTATAAACATTGATGTGGCTGTGTCCCTGTAGTGTGTTGTTTTCAAGTCCTTTGGGTATAGACCGAGGAGAGGGATAACTGGGTCTAATGATGGTTTCATCCCCAGTTTTCCAAGGAATCTCCATACTGCGTTCCAGATTGGTTGTACCAATTTGCAGTCCCACCAGCAATGTAAGAATGTGCCCTTTTCCCACATGCTTGTCAATATTTATTGTTGTTTCTATTCTTAATAGCTGTTATTCTGAGTGGAATGAGATAAAATCTTGGAGTAGTTTTGATTTGTATTTCTCTAATTGCTATAAATGTTGAACATTTTTTCATATATTTGTTGATTGATTGTATATCATCTTCTGAGAAGTGTCTGTTCAATTCCTTGGACCATTTATTGATTGTATTACTTAGGTGTTTTTTTTTGTGTGTGTGTGTGTGTGTGTGTGTGTAAGTTAACATTTTTTTTTGAGTTCTTTATATACCCTAGAGATTAGTGCTCTCTCTGATGTGCGTGTAGTAAAAAATTTGCTCCCAAAATGTAGGCTCTCTTTTCACCTCACTGATTGTTTCTTTTGCTGAGAAGCTTTTCAGTTTGAATACATCCCATTTATTGATTCTTTATTTTAATTCTTACACTATAGGAGTCTTATTAAGGAAGTCAGGGCCTAATCTGACATGATGGGGATTTGGGCCTACTTTTTCTTCTATTAGGTGCAGGGTCTCTGGTTTAATTCCTAGGTCCTTGATCCATTTTGAGTTGAGTTTTGTGCATGGGATTTAATATCATTTTGTTGCATATTGATTTCCAGTTTTCCCAGCACCATTTGTTCAAGAGGCTGTCTTTTCTCCAATTTATGTTTTTGGTGCCTTTAACTAATATTAGATAACTGTATTTATGTGGTTTTGTTTTTGTGTCTTCTATTCTGTACCATTGGTCTGCAAGTCTATTTTGGTGCTAATACCATGCTCTTTTGTTAGTATAGCTCTGTAGTATAGTTTAAGGTCTGAAATAGTGCTTCAGTCTTCTTGCTAAGGATTGCTTTAGTTATATTGGATCTCTTATTTTTCCAGATGAATTCCATGACTGCTTTTTCTATTTCTATGAGGGATTTTGATTGGAATTGCATTAAATCTGTATAGTGTTTTTGGTAGCATGGTCATTTTGACAATATTAATTCTGCCTATCCAAGAATAAGGAAGATCTTTCCATCGTCTAAGGTCTTCTTTGATTTCTTTCTTTAGTGTTCTATAGTTTTCATTGTAGAGGTCTTTCACTCTTTTGTTGATTCCCAAATATTAATTTTCTTTTCCCTCCCTTCCTTCCTTCCTTCCTTTCTTTCTTTTTTACTTTTGAGGCTATTGTAAATGGAGTAGTTTTCCTCATTTCCCTTTCAGAAGATTTGTCCCTGTTATAAAAAAATTCCTTTAATTTTTGGGTGTTGATTTTATATCCTGCTACCTTTCTGAATTCATTCACTAGTTCTAGAAGTTTTCTGGTAGAATTTTTGGGATCTTCTATGTATAGAATCATATTGTTGGCAAATAGTGCTAATTGTATTCTTCTTTTCCTATCCATATCCCTTTAATTTCTTTTGTCTGTCTAATTGCTTTGGCTAGTGTTTCAAGAACTATGTTAAATAGAAGTGGTAAAAGAGGGTACCACTGTCTTTTTCCAGTTTTTAAAGGAAATATTTTCAATTTTTCTCCATTTAGAATGATGTTGGCCTTGGGCTTGGCAGAGACAGCTTTTACAATGTTGAGATAAGTACCTATTTTCCCTATTTTTTCTAGTGTTTTTAACATGAAGGGGTGCTGTATTCTGTTGAATGCTTTTTCTGCATCTATTGAAATGATCATATGATCATTATCTTTAAGTCTACTGATGTGATGAATTACATTTATTGATTTCCGTATGTTGAACCTGCATCTCTAGGATGAACCCCACTTGATCATGTGCACTATCTTTTATCTATATTTTTGTATTCAATTTGTCTGAATTTTATTGAGAATTTTTGTATCTGTGTTCATTAAAGATATTGATCTGAAGTTTTCTTTCTTTGATGTGTCTTTGCCCAATTTTGGAATCAGGGTGATATTGGCCTCATAGAATGAGTTTGGAAGTGTTCCCTCTTTTTCTATTTCATAAAATAATTTGAGGAGTATTGGTATTAGTTCTTCTTTAAAGATCTTGTACAAATCAGCTTTGTATCCATCCGGTCCTGGACGTTTCTTGGTTGGTAGGCTTCTGATGGCATCTTCTATTTCACTGTTCGAAATTATTCTATTTAAATTGTGTATATCATCCTGATTCAGTTTGGGCAAATCTTGTGACTTGAGAAATTTGTTGATGCACTTGATATTTTCTATTATCTTGGGGTACAATTTTTCAAAATAATTTCTAATTATCTTCTGTATTTCTGTAGTGTCTGTCTCTACATTTTGTATTTGCTAAGAGTTGCTTTGTGGCATAATGTATGTTTTATTTTAGAAAAGGATCATGTGCTGCTGAGAAGAAAGTGTATTTACTTGTTGATGGATGAAATATTCTATATATGTCAGTTAAGTCTAAGTTATTTATTGTTTTATTGAGTTCTATAGTTTCTTTATTCAGCTTTTGTTTAAAAGGTTTATCCAGTGATGAAAGAGGTGTGTTAAAGTCACCCAGAATTATTGTGTTGTTGTCTATTTGACTCTTGTACTTGACAAGAGTTTGTTTGATGAACACAGATTCTCTGTAGTTTGGGGAATGTATATTTATAATTGTTATGTCTTGTTGATATATGGTTCCCTTAAGCAGTATGAAATATCCTTCTTTATCCCTTTTGATTAACTTTGGCTTGAAGTCTACTTTATTTGACATAAAGATGGAAACCCCTGCTTGTTTCTACAGTCCATGTAAGTGATGTTTTTTCCCAATCTTTTACCTTCAGTCTGTGCATGTCTTTTCCTATGAGATGTGTCTCTTGGAGGCAGCATATTGTTGGGTCTTTTTTTTTTAATTTAATCTGCCAGTTTATGCCTTTTGATTGGTGGATTTAAGCCATCAACTTGTTAAAATCTACTATCATATAAGGGTTATTATTGAGACATGATTGGTATTTCCATCCATTCTTGTTTATTTCTGGTATTAAACTGACTTGGTTTCTCCTTTGATTAGTTTTTCCTTTAGTCAACACTATTTATTTAGGAATTTAGTTTCTTTCATATGCATTTAGTCTGTCACTTCTGACTGCTGCAGAACATTCCAGGCTATGCACCAACCCTGTGTAACTTATCCATTCTTCTGGTTATCTAATTAATGCCCCTTTCAGCTACAGGTGTTACTCTGAGAACTGTCACTTTACATGTCTCCTCATAGTCTTGTGTGACAATTTCTCTAAGAGATACAACCAGTAATTAGTTTGTGCTTAAATAGCATTTATTAATGTATTCACAGTGATATATTCAAAATCAGCAATAATCTCCTTTTACAAAAAAAAACAAAAAACAGTGGTGTTTGGTCAATTTTTGAAGAATGAGTAAATAAGTTTGATTTTGTTGATTAAAGGACAATTTGCAATATTATGGAATGCTTCACTACTCAGGTTTGGAAATTAAAGATTACGAATAAGAATTCTACCTGGAAGATACAATGAAAATATATATTTTAATAGGAAGATAAATAAAAAGAGAATCAAGAACAGTGACCAGATTAAATTCCATCAATTATCAGTTATATTCCTAAGTTGAGCCTTTTCATTCCTCTAGAGATTTTATTTGACCCAGATAAGAAACTGTCCCCTCATAATCTAGTGCCTTTCTAACTCCAAGAATAAATGACTGGTATCTCTTCATAAATCTTATAATACACAATTTTAAGTTAAGTATGTACCCATAGAAAAAAGTTATAATAAAGCATGCCCATATAAGTATCCCAGAATAGATCATATACCATTTTATCTATACTGAATACACTGAATTACTTAAATTGACCTAGCTATTCTGAAAGGCTAAATACTAGTATCGATAATATTGAAAATTATGTGCTATGACTTTGCAATTATATTTCCAGAAAACTAACCAAGAGAACTTTTGCTCATAGGCACAAGATGATATGTGCAAAAATATTAATGCAGCACTGTATATAATGTCCTAAAATTTAGAAGCAATCTGCATATCTTCATACTATGGAAAAGCAAATAAATGAGGACACACTTATGCTATATGACACAGTAAGCTTTAGCTTCAAAGAGTGAGCTTCATCAATATTTACACACATGCAAACAGGCTTCATATTTCTTTTTAAGTTAAATGGCACATCACTAAGTGGAATGTAAACTATAGGAGCTGGTTGACTCTTTACACTCACAGTAATTCTGCACAATTCAGATCTGTTGCAGAGCTCCTATGTAAATAATAGATCTAGCCTTCTTTTCAAGTTTTCCCATGTGTATCTTTTCTCATAGAAAGCGCAGGTTGAAGACCATTCCCCTGCAATCCAGATCTTTGACAATCTCCTGAGTCTCCTTTAATATGGGTCACAAGGGTACAAAGCTTGATGTTCTCTATGACACTAAACCAAATAGCCAAAAGCACTTTGGTAGTTACATAAGTTCCTAAGAGAGAGTGAGATGATGGATGTTGGTGATGAAGATTGAAACTGGTTGATACAAATACAAAGGCTGATGCCAAAAATGGAGGGTTAGTCAAGAAAGGCCTGAGCAGGACAATATTCTTCCTCTTTGATGTTAAAGTTTTCCAGATCTATCTAGCTGAATGAAAAACCTGCAGCATTACCATGTTCAGATCCCATGCAGTTTACTTTCAGTATTCTGATTCAATGTTTTTCTGCTAGGTCTATGGTCAACCAAGTTCAAAATAGATTTTTTAAAGGGAATGGAATTTGGACTAGTTGTAGTGGTGCACACTGGTCATCCTAGCTGCTTGGGAGGCTGAGGCAGGAAGCTCCCAAGAGTAGCAGTTAAGGGGTTCTCAGAAAACAATGTGCAAACATGTCTGAGAACAAGCACAAGAAAGAAGTCCATGTTAGTTTAGAACATGACAGGGAAGCTGCCCAGGCTCCTGGAGTAGGGTTAGATTAGGCAGAAATGTTATATACCAAGGCTATAAGGTTAAAAACATTTGAAGGTTTTAACCAACAGTGTGAGGTGATCAATTTAAGTTATAAAAGAATCACTCAAATTACTTATGTTAGTGCTAGTTCAGATTTGGGATCATTTAACCAGGTCTGGACAAGCTTTGACCACTGCAAAATTTATTTTTATAGATGTTCTTCTTTCATCGAGCAATAGAAAGCTTTCCTTTCAGCAATCTCTGTGAATTCTCCTAATACCTACTAGTCAAGTGTCTTAATAAAAACAACCTTAACAAATATGTAAGAATTTACTGAGGGAAAAAAGTATTTCAACTAGAACCTTGTATTAGAAAAATTTTCCCATCCTTTTTCTTAGAAATATCAACGTACTGTGAATTAATCTTGTTATTACCATATAGAAATAAAAGAATGAAGTTTCTCAAAGGAAAAACAATTAGATGGATAATTAGTAATTATTGGTGGAAATGTTGATTATTTGTACCTTGTAAAATAATTCAGACAATGAAATATTGTTATAACTCATTAAGAGCATAGGCAGCTTTGGAGAGTGCTTTTTTGAGAAGGGACTTTGGAAACTGTGAGACTCACTGAAAAATGTATCACATTCTCAAATCCCAGTCACCAGTCCTAGCCCTTCAGAATTCCAAGTGAATTAAAAGTGATCAGCCAGGGACCTCTACCTAAATTAATAAGTGTCTTACATTTCAGCATGTGAAACCATAAACACAGCAAATATATTATTTTAACATGAAAAATCAAAAGAGTATACAGTTATGCATGTAGACCTAGAGGGTACATTAAAAATACACTAAGCATACTTTATTAAGGTGTGCTGAGAGGTCTGGCCAAGATTTGTTCTTTTTCACTATGATCCCATCTTAGTTTATTGTGACTTTTGTCTGATCTTGCCTCAGATGGAATTTCCTGGATTTTGATTAACATGTTAGGAATGAGGAAAGCAGTCTAGGGCAGAGGATTTGGCTTTCTGGAGATCAGACTCACCAGAGCCAATAGGAGCACAGGAACATGAATTACATCACAGAGTTGTCCACCAGGGACTCCTAGATCAGTCACTCACTGGCTGTGGATGGTTATGAAGAGCAAGCTCCTGGGAGAGGCAGCTTCTGTTGACTAAGTACAATATTCTGGACAACAGGGTAGCTTGAAGTCATAGTAGCATGAAAATGAGTGCAAAAGCCTGGAAAAGGGGATCTTGGGTAAGGTACCAACAAAGTCACCTGAGGATAAATCTCTATCAGCTATTCCAGTATTGCAAGCCCAGTCACACTGGGTCAAAATTGTAGCTTCCCAATGCCTGGAGTCCAAAGCTATACAAAGCAACATAGAAAATATCTCTTGCTTTGGAGAATCTTCCCACTGTCTTAATATATCTAAGAAACATTACAGTGCTCTACATTGCATATATTTTGCTATATGCAGAAGTCAGAAGCAGAATAAAACCTCCCAACTGAGAGCTTTTAGGACAGCTCTTTTCTATAATTCAAATTCCTTTTCCTTTGCAACTTTTTCCTTGTTTCCACATCAAAAACCTTTCTAGATTTATTAATTTGAGCTAAGTAATTGCCTTTGCAAATTATAGCAGCATTTGAATTTACATTGAATTCTTACAAGATTCTTGGCCTTGTTGTGAGCAGCATGTTTGCATTAACTTATATTTTGTCTTCAGTTGAGCACATAAAGTTTGTAGTTTATAATCCTTGGTTTCCAGGTGAGAAAAGTAAGGGGCCTGAATCAAATTTCTAAATGTCACCTAGCTAAGGGTAGAAACTGGAACCCCAATTCTAGGTCTTCTGAAACTTTCTGTGCGTGAGTCACCTGGGGATCTTGTTAGAGGGCAGCGTCTGTTTAGTAGGTCTGGGGGAGGGGGGGCTCTGAGATTCTGCGTTTCTGACAACCTCTTAAATCATGCTTCTATGCCTGATCCAAAAGTCACACTTTGACCAAGAAGAATCTAGAACTCTATACTGTACTGCCTTAGAAAGCTACTTCCTGCGAGGTAATTGCCTGTGTGTAATTGTTTCATAAATTCATTATAAATGAGTGAACTACATCTCTGCCTCTATGTTACTCATCCTCATCATGTTGTAAAGCCATGAATGTTTGCCTTTATCTAAACATTATTCTTTACTCTAATTTTAGATAAGGAATACATCCTTAGCAGTTAAACGTCTTCAACAGCAGGGTGGATTCATGAATAGCTAGCTGGTTGGTCTTGGATCTGACTGCTTGAGTCAGAAATTAATATACCAGAAAATATCTGTGTTCCATCCTAAGTTACTAAGCTACATATCTCAGATGGCTCCTTGGATATTTTTTCTTCTCACACCCGAGGCTCCAATTTACAAGGCAATTACAAGTGCCCTGTTTATATTCACAGCATATTAATATGGCAAGAAATCTCCTTGCATTGCCAGAGGTAGCTATGATATGGAGGCTTTCCCCTGTTTTATCACAAACCAGGAATCACGACAGATTTCCAAGAAGATATTATTATTTGAAATATGTGAAAGATGACTACGTGGCACACACACACAAAAAATCCAACAGTAAATTGCTAAGGGTCTATGTATGTGTCAAGCACTGTGTTAGACACTGGAAATTTGACAGTGAACAAGAATACACCATCATAACAAGAATACATCATATCTGTGATGATGAATCTGGCTTAGATCTGGCAGTAGACAGCACTTCTAATATTCCCAGGTCCTTATTGGTCAATTGCAGAAGCATAGGGAAAAGGATCCTTTTTCAGTCCCAGGTCATGATCTTAGTCCTGGCCAGCTTTCTTTGAATGTCATTATAAGCCTGGATTCTAGAACATCTGTACAAAAATATGTCATCTGGATATTTTTTTCAGCTTTCTGAGAAACTTGTTCTTCTATTGCAAAATATTGGAGTTAAGTGTGGCATAGTAATTGTAGATTTGAGCTTGGTCTCTGCAGCTTTCAGTGGGGTCCCACCTTGCTACTGGAACTTGTTAGTCATCTGGCTCACCTCTTGTCTGCTCCCTGAATGGCCCACAAAGCAAACAGACTCCCAGGTTCCAATGAAAAACTTGCTAAAGTCTGTATTTACTCACATACAGGGGAGATTGTTCTCTGGGGTTGATTTAGTGGGATTTCATTCAGTTTCCAATTTAACACTTTCCCCCATATTCTTTCCAGAAGGAGCTATAGAGATACTGATTAAACAGCAATTAACCATCCTAACACTGCCATTATCTTTCCTTAAGTAGCCACTTCAGCCACAAGGAAAACATTAGCTAAACTAGAATTTAATTTTCCAAGGATGTAGGTAAGATTTTCTTTTTCTTCATTCTGGGTTTGTCAAAAGAAATGGAGAATCTTTTGTTTATCTTAAGAGGCTCTTCAGATTCAATGCAGAATTCATAGAAATTGAATTTCTGTTTTAGGTCACAATATTTGTAATGAGTACTTTCATTCAACAGTCAAGCAGTATCTACAGGGAAAAAAAAAAAAAAAAACATATCTTGTGCAGTCCATTAACTCTCCCTTAGGTCAAGAGGTGGCCAACTGATCAGCAGTGACTCTTCCAAGTCCTGCTGCCTTCTCAGGAGCTCCTCAACTGAATTTTGGGTTCAGAAATCCCAGGCCTTCTGCAGCTTGCAGAAGCAGAGACGGGTTGGCTCCAATGCCCCCATTATTCTTATCTAAGTCCCCACTCGATTTGATTCTTTCAGGATATTCACAAATTGGTCACTTGTTGCAAAATGCTCAGTCACACTTCAATCTCTTAAGATGTGACTAATGTCAGAACCCATTAATCAAGGACTGTGGGTGCCACAACCTGCACAGCTATTTATTCAGGTTGCTGAACCAGGCAGTGAGGAGATTGAGAAAAGCCAAATGGACATACAAATAGATAAAAATCCACAACCCTGTGGTTCAACCAACCCCTGATGAGGAACACTGACCATGAGCAAGTTCAGCCTGTTTATTATATAGGTTTAAACATAAAAAAGGACTTTTTGTGAGAAAGTTTCTTCAAAGGAAGCAGAATCAAGGTCATGAGTATGAGCAGCCTGATTATAATTATCAGCTTGCACTCATAACTTTCTACCCCCAAGCAGCTGGCATATGAACCTCAAGGACAAGAACTGAATAGCTCCGTGGCTGGCACAGAGCCTCCTACTGAGCAGGGCATCACCATAGCAACTGGACGATCTCTATTGGCGCCTTCAGCCTGAGAGTTCTCCAGAGGAACATTGCCTCTGTCACAGGACAGGTCAGGACCATAATTCATTTGCCGCTCCTGACACTGATATTTGCGAACTTGAAATACCCTGTGTGGGTAATAGAAGAAAGTTGGGCTTGTAGAATCTGATGGGATTTCATTCTATGGTGTGGCCTCATCTGCCTTTCCCTACTTCTCTTTTGCCTCTGATCTTGTCCAGACCACTCATGTTGACTTTTCTTGTCCCTACAATTAGGCAGGATGGTCCCCACATTAGAGTTTCTCTAGACTCTGATCCCGTTACTTACCAATGTTCGTTCTTCTGACGTTCTCCCAACTGGCTTCCTCCTTTTATTCAGATTTCAGTTTGAATGTCTACTTTGGATATTTTCCCTAAACTCCCTGGAAAGTCACCCTTTAGTTATTCCCTTATTTATTTTTTCTTTAATTTTTAATTTTACATCTTGAACTTCATTCTAAATATTTAAAAGAATTATCATTTGGATTCAATATCTGCCTTTGCTTCCTTTGGTAATAATTTCAAGATAACCTAGAACAAAATATTTCTGAAGTTTGTTGGTGAATCTCCAAGAAGCTTTGAGGAAGTCATATATCATTGCAAATGTTTTTGGTAATTGAATAAGAAGGAAGATGTCTCCAGCTACCACCACTATACAAGAAAGTCTGAATCCTCAAAGATCAACATTCTTTATTCAGGAGAGTTTTATTGTGTATAGTCTATATTATTTTTTTATTCTTTTAGATTCTGACCTGAAAGAGCCTCCAACACATCAGACAAGTGATACTCAACAAAGTTTAGGTAAATTATCCGATCACTAGTCACTAGGAAGATCTTTGCATGGGTTCTTAAGAAGGCAAGAGTTACCAGACTCTTATTATATGGCCTCAGTGCCCCTCAGGGTCTTATTCAACACATAATGCTGACGTTCCTGTAAAAGCTTCCAAAGAACTCCATTATATAAATCAATACAATTTAGCAAATATTCACTATGTGAGTAACGTCCCGTAGGATGATACAAGCAGGAAGGTGAGTTGGCCGCTCAAGGAGTTCACAGTCTAGTGCAGAAAATAGACATTTGGATATATGATTAGAGGCACCAAGCAGAAGAAGAGGTCTAAGCAGAGAGCCAACTGAGTTCAGAAAAAAAGACATGAATCCACAATGCATCTGACAGGCACCAGATTCTCCCACTCAGGGTATTAGGAAAATGGTTTAAAATAAATATCACTCATGTACTAGTTTTGGATGGTTGTCAGTCTCTGACTTAGTGTTTTGGATGTTCATGGATTCTGTTGAACTTATCTTTCTTAACATTAGACTGACTAGCACAGAGCAGGCAGTGATGGCTGGAGTACATCTTAGGATTCCATCGCCTGAGACAGGAAAGCAGAGAAGACTCTAGGCCTTCCTCAGAACTCTTCTGTTCAATCTGTAAAACAATGTCTTTATTCATTTCAACTAATTTGGCAAAATTGGTCTTTATCCAAATCTACTTTGCTCTTTCTCCAAATTCTTATCGCTTCAAGTTTCCAAAATCCTAAAGCCTCGATTAATAATTCTGTTACTAAACTAATTTTTCAGATATATGACCTTTCCTCAAGGTTAGCAGCAAGAGTTATTCCTACTTCAATATCACAGGTCAAGGGGCCTTGCTCCGTATTATCTCATTGCTTTCTTCTGTTAAGCATAAATCAGTAGCAAATGGTACCAAATTTTTGAGGAGCTTTCGGATATTTATTTGTCTTTTTCATTAGTGGTTTTCATGACCCTATTGTCTATTTGTTGTGAGGTTAGAGTCTGAATGGACAAGTGGCTTTAGATTGAGTTTATCTTAGAGCTCTTCCTTCCCAATTACCCACCCTCTTCTGTATGTGTATCTTTAGTAAAATGTGATGACACAGAGATCTGAGGTGTCCAAAGTCATGTTCAAAGTGTTAATATTGTCCAAGGATGGAAGTAATTAATTCACTCATGCATGGGTCTTTGGATAGTCGTGTCACAGTTGAGTGCAGAAAAATAATTCAAACTTACATGATTCAAAGAAGAACGCTTGGCAAATAAAAATATTATTTGTATCAATAATTTAAATTGACTTTGGGATTATTCTTTTCCATATATTAGGAGTTTGTTTAAATATTTAGGAGGATATTTAAAGCAAAGTAATATTAATGTGGTATCCCTAGGTTCTACAACATGTATTTATTTTTTATGCTTTTATTAGAACATTATAGTTACATATAACATTGGAGTTCATTTGGACATAATCATACAAGCATGGAATATAATTTGCTTCACTTTAGTCCTAAGGACTCCCCTTTCCCTCCCCTCTTTCTCTCCCTGTTTCCCTTCCTCCTATTGGTCTTCCTACTATTTATTTTAAACATTTTTTAAGTAAATTAAGCTTTATAGATAAACATAAAGATAAAATTCACTGAAGTATATTCATGACTGTATACAGCATAATTTGGTTAATTTCATTTGACCATTTCTCTCTTTTTCCACTCTTCTTCCCTCCATCTCAAACCCCTTCTCCTGCTCCACTGATTTCTCTTCTATTTTCATGGTATCCCCTCACTTATTTCCCCTTATTTTGGTCACCCAGTTATCCCACTTCAGTATTGATTGAAAAGAACTAAAATCAGCATACTGTAGTGATACAGCTACATCAATGTTTATAGAAGGGTAATTCACAATAGCTAAGTTATAGAACCAGCCTAAGTGCCAGTCAACAGATGAATGGATTAAGAAAATGTAGTATATATATATTGTAGTACTTTACTCAGGCACAAAGGAAAAAGAAATTATGATTTTCTTCGTAAGTAGATGGGACTGGAGAACATCATGCTAAGTGAAATAAGCCAGACTCAGAAAGTCAAAGGTTGAATATTGTACTATATTTTATGGCTTGTTCTAAAATATCTGCTTACCTCTCTTATCATCCCTAAAGTGATATTGTCATTGTCTTGTGGGAATACAGTGCCCCAGACCTGGTTCTTTTGTTACCAGAGGTATTTAGGGCTGTGCTGTGTTCAATATTCTATGGGACACAGGAAGACAGAGAGCTGCATATATTTAGTTGATTAAACAGACAAATGGGAGAAATAATAATCAGAGGAGCTTTATGCATGGTACCCTCTATAATCTGAGGACCTAGTGTAGCTCCCAAATATGGAAAAACCCAAACTTGTTGGGAGAGAACTGAAGAGCCTTGACAATCTTTCCTAAACTTCATTTTCAGCCATGGTCTAAGATTGCATGCAAGATGACACAATTTTCCTGATCTTGCCGTAATGAAAAGCATTGACAAATTTAAATCACATTCTTTGGTTCTTCTTCTATATTGTTTCTGTATTTGAATAAGTTTCAGCTTTCCTGTTACTTTTTACTTCAAAGTCCAGCTCCATTGACATCTCTGTAAAATTGTCCTTTATTAACCCCAGGATTTCTTCAATTTTTTATTTCAACACCACTTGACTCAAACTATTGACATAACATTTATGTTGAAAAATCAGCATGAACTTCATAATGTCTGCTTGTCACCTTGTTAGCATCTTCTAAGTCTAAAAATACGTTTGTATTTTTATGTCTCACAAAATAAGAAATATCCAGCAGAGCTACAAATATTTTAATGCTAATTCAATTGGTAAATTGTTTGCAAGAAAAATTAGTAGTTTTGAAGAAGATTTACCTATTACAAAGTAAATAATATTTAATTAATTTGTTTTACCATTAAAACATATATATATATATATGACTGAAAATTCAAAAAGGTTTTATTGACTGCCATACATGAGATGGACTGAATGGAAATAGTTTTGGATGAAAGGAGACCATTAAGAAATTATTATATTAAGTCATGCTCATAGAGGAGTGAGTTTAAGTAAACTAAGGCCAAGTACATGGGGAATGAAAGAAGAAGACGGATTTGAGAAATGCACAAAAATTGTCAGGAGCTGGTAATGCATCAGTGACCGAAGCAACAGTGACCCTACATATACTGATTTTCCTAATGAGAAGTTAAGGAATTCAATGAAAAATGATACTTGTGATCATTCACCACATAATTCAGTCCTAGAGTTAAAAGGGGACGTTGGAGTTTCCCTTTGTTGAATTCCATGTCCTTTAAGAAAGAAACTCAGAGAGATAAAAATGGCATATAATCTGTATTCCCATGACTTTGATTACCAAATAAATGACAACAATTTTAAAAAGCTGTCATCTTAGTGGAGGTCTTTTTCTAGGTTACAGAAATTCTATTCCAATCCTTAGTGAATATCTCCTTTAGGATGTACCCGAGGCACATTCTAGTCAAATCTAAAGCTGAAATTTATGTCTACTCCCATCTTCAAAATTTTCTATCTCTTGTATTTGAGTATAGCAATTGAGATTCCAAAGTATTCACATACTCAGTCAAATAAAAAAATAGTTTTGCCTCTGAATCAGCCTTTTCTGTAATATCTGATGCATTACCAGCCCTTGACAATTTTTTGTGCATTTCTCAAATCTGTCTTCTTCTCTCATTCCCCATGTACTTGGCCTGAGTTTACTTCAACTCACTCCTCTATGAGCGTGACTTAATTTAATAATTTCTTAATGGTCTCCTTTCATCCAAAACTATTTCCATTCAGTCCATCCCATGCATGACAGTCAATAAAACCTTTTTGAATTTTCAGTCCTCAAAAAACAAGGCTATATTGCTTAGCTTGATTTTTCATGATATTGCCCAATTTACCATTTTATCCAGACCTTTTTCTTGTCCCTGGGCCTATTAAGTACATCTTGACCTATTAGCAGTTTTCAAATACACCAGGGGCACCACATAGCCTTGCCTTCATGTATGCCCTGTCTACCTTCCTCATAACATTGTCCACCTATTCTGTAGTAAAATTTTTGGTTCTACTACATTATGCTCCCCCGGATTATCCATGCTATTAGATATTGTCATGGTGGACAATATCTTGTGCACTCAGACTTCCCTCTGGATAGAAATGTCCCAACTCAGTCGTGTAAACACTGAGTCAGAGTTGTTAATGGCATCGTGGAAGGCTGCTTCTTGTTCTCTTATGGTGTGCACAGATTAAGAAGAATGTTAATGCTGTGAGTAATGCTTACCCAGTGGGTAAACACTCCAGCTAGAGGTTGAACACTCTTGTTTCCTGTGCTTCCCAAGGACAATTCTGATCCAGATGGTTTAGGGAATCCTTATGGAATCAGCCTTCCAGTACCCAGTTCAGAAATCTTGATGTCATACAAGTACATGTGTTTTCTTGGCTCACTCTTTCTCCTTACCATTTTCTGGAATCATCCCATTCATATACTACCTGTATCTAAGTTCTAATTCCAGTTTCTGCTCTGTGGGAAATAAAGGAAGAAAGGGCCATTTTCATAAACTCCACTTTTAATATATGTTTAATTAATCTGTACTAGGCCCTTTGTATATGTTCGTAAGCAAAAGCACATCTAGATCTCGTAATTTTTAATATTGTTTATATTTCTTTTTTCTTGTATTGCTAACTTACTGAAGGTAATTTGGGGTTTTATTCATTGTTCCTTCTATTACAATTCTTTTGTCCTAATACACGGTGCATAATGCCTTCTCAATAAATATTGTGTAATTTAAACTAGGTGATGAGTAGGGGAGACATGGCTTGAACTGAGTTTTCTGATGGCAAGGTCATCCCTCTGCCTTTGCATTGTGTTAGCTACCGGACGACAGAGACATTACAGTCACTTAGAAAGAATATTCAACTCTCAGTACCCAGATTTATGGCTTTCAAATTTTCAAATCTTTTAGATGATTTTGTCCCTATTGCTTCACTTTTCCATGCTTGCCTCATGTTCAGCCTATGAGAGAAGAAATGTTATATTATGACAATGTTAACTCATATGGTTATCCAGAAATCAAGGGTAATAGCGCATGTAAAGCTTGTGAAACACCAGCTCACATACAATAATTATTTGCTTTCCTTTTTATTGTTTTGTGGCCACAGTCTGACTTGGACTAAGAAATATTAGAAGCTGTGAACCAAATTTTATTTGAAAAGTTGTTTGAATAGCTGCCCAAAGCAGAATATCAAAATATGTAGCTTTCAATTATTCATTTTCCTTCCTTTCATCCCATACATTGTTTTAAGTATTCAGATACTGTTTGCATTGCCAAATATACATTATGGTGATAAATTGAGAGTGGTGGAAAGTTACCCTACAGCAGTGTGAACTAGTCAACAATGCTGTTGAATGTGACCTGGGAATGAAATATTTGGTTTCATATACTATACTGGAAAGAACACAGCATGATATTGTGGAAACTGAAGGTCTTACTCCAACACGGCCATTACCTGATTTTAGAACAGGTCACTCATATTTGGAAGAACAGATTCTTCATCTGTACAATAAGAAATCAGAATAGGTAACCACTGAAGGGAGGAGGTCTAATGAGCTCAAACATTTGAAAGCTCTCTGGTTCTTTAGTGTTTGTCAAATAGACCGCCATATGGACCACAAACAGATGATTAATTTTTAGATGATAAGAGCATAATAACATCATTGCATCACTCTAAGGGATGATTTTTCTATTTCCTTGGCAATTCAAAGATATTTTAGCTTACAAAAGAACAATTTATTAGTGATATGCTTTTTTTTTCATTGTTTATTGGTACTGGGGATTGAACCTGGGGAGTGCTGAGCTACATCCCCAGCCTTTCTTATTTTTTAAATTTTGAGTCAGGGTCTCACTAAGCTGCTTAGGTCCTTATTAGGTTGCTGAGGCAGGCCTTGAACTTCCAATCTTCTTGTATTAGCCCCTGTGTTGGTGGGACTACATGTGTGCATCAAGAAATACTTTTGTACATATATAATCATTAACCTAATTTTTATTAAATTATTTTGGAAAAAAAAAAGATTTCAAGGGAAGGATAGTAAAGGAATCGTATTTGTTGTAATTTGAAAGAAATTCTTAACTCTAATTAAGAAAACAATACTTTATGTAGAATATTCTGCCACTGAATTATTTGGTGCCCGTTTTCAAACTTGAAAAAGGAAAACACATTAAAATTGAAAAGAATGGACCATAATATATGCCCTGTGTTAGTAGGGATGATGGATGGACCCCATGAAGAAATAACAAATGTCCACAATAGGCTTGTAAAAATAGACTGCGTCCTTCCTTGGGTTTTTGTAGCCGATAGATTTGAAAGTGTTTAATGAACCCCTCTTACAAATGAGTAATTTCCACTATCTGTCAGTATTCTTTTGTTTTCTTTTCTTTATACTACTCTATTCAGTGTGGTTTCCTGGTTTTATAATTAGAAGTCCTTGAATATGAGTAGAGGGGAAAGAGAAAAATCCTAAAAGGGAACAATTTTATAAAGAATTGCCTTTCAGAAACTTTTGGAAATTATCACTCTTTGCAGTAGCCAAAGAAAGTATTTTGACTGGGTGATGACAGATGTGTCTGAACATACCGAAAGACACTTATTTCTTGTTCAACAACGTAGCTTATCAGAATTTTAAACATAGCTTTTTATGCCTTTAGGTCAACAAAGTGTTGGGCTATGTGGTATGCAGTGAGCTGATTGTTTTGGAGTTGATGAAGCAAGGGAACACTGGTCAGGTAGCCTTGGTATGGGAAGAAGATTTGATTGAAGGGCTTGCCCTGAATTATGTATCACCAGACCAAAAGTGGTACCTAGAGAAACATGGTTGTGTTGGGTTTTAGGAGGTGTACAATGATGAAGCCTGAGAAAAGGAGGACCGAGATATTTTCAGAGAGAATCGGTGCTTATAGTTAGTGGGTAATAGTGTCATGCTTCTGCAGTAGATCCTATTCTGTAGGAAAATGAAACAAGAGAACCCATCCCTGATGGAATAGACTGTTTATCATGATATTGTCTCTTACTTACAAACTCAACATTTCTATGGACTGCTTTGTGATGCAAAGGCTAAGTATTTGTAAACCTCATCTCTCCTTTGGAAGTTAGGTTTATGTCACATTTCTTTAATAGGGTCCTAGAGGAAGACTGAAATCTGACCAAATTAAAAGGGTACATGCAGAGTCACAATATGCAGACTTTAAATGCTTTAGTTGGTAGCATGGAGATTCCACTTATTTAAAAATGTGGTAGTCCAAACTATGCTCCCTTTGCTCTATGCAAGTGGAAGAAAAGTGAATTGTTCTATAGCTTCATTTCCACTAAAATAAACCTCAAGCCTGTTTTTCATTCCTACACCCAAATACCCTCCCCCATGCAGGGTCCAGAGACGCTCTAAGTCCTAGATGTCCATGATCTTGACTTCCTCTTCAGCTCCCTCACTCAGCATCCATCTATTGCTTATTCCGTTTCCTGTGGATCTGTGGAAATGCCTCATCTATTGTTGATTCTAATTCTCTTTATCATCATGTACTTATTTCTTTTGAGAACTCTAAACTTTCATTTCACTTGAATCTGGCAATAAAGGGTGAAGAGATATGTGCTTTATTCTCCATCTTAAACCTAAAGTTCTAATTCTCCTAAAATAAATTCTCACAAATTATATCTGCCATTGATTTTTTGCTCTTATTCATTCAGCAAAAGGAACATGATGATGTATTCTGTCACTTTTCAAAATTGTCACATTGTTTTCAACAAAACTAAATCGTTACTATTTAGTCAGAAATTGCAGGTAGGATTCATACTCTGGGTAAGGAAATATGTGAAGATGATGCATGAAAAAAGCTGTAACTTCAGATGTGTTTCCACTTTTGAGATTTACTTCTTGGTTGTTATTTGACGTACGCAAGTCACTTACACCCTCTCAGCCTCCAATTTCCTCATATGTAAAATAAGGATAATGATACTTATAAACTCATTGTAAAAATTCAAATAGATTTTACATACACATGGACTAGTGTATGCTTCTTCACATAAATTTAAAGAAAACTAGGAAATTTTTGAAAGGGGACTATATCAATTTGACTCACATACATTCAGGTGATTTTTATGGTAAAATTCTGGAGATTAAAGCAATAAATGTGGTACTACTTATACATATAATTTTTTTTAAGAAAATAAAAGCCTAGAAGATTGAATACAGCCTTTTTCTTATACAACAGGCATTTGTTGAGACTGGAAGAGGAGAAAATAACTTCAGAAGTTTGTAAAGGCTTCACATTTGTTGAGATTATTTTGGAAAATAAGTTCAGTAGTTTAAGAAGGAGAGGAGTCAGTTACTGAGATACAACTGCATGAGTATTGCTGGCAGAATGTTTGCCCAAATAAGACCTTGTTCTAGTCCTTAGAACATATGAATATTTTATATGCATAGCAAGAGTTTTTGCGAATGAAATAAAGATGGCAAGTCTTAGAATAGGGATACTATCCTGGATTATCCTGAATTACCTGATCACATGAGTCCTTAACAGCAGATTACTTTCTCCTAACTGAGGTAAGAGAGATGTAGAGGAACAGACAGACAGAGGGATCTGAAGCATAAGAAGGATTCAACATTCCATTGCTAGATTTGGGGTAGAGGAGACCACAGACTTCAGTTTAACAGCCTCAAGGAACTAGGTTCTGCCCAAAAGCTGAATAAGCATGGAGTTCTTACACATGGAATTCTGACACAGCCCTGTCAGCACCTTGATTTGGCCCTTGACACCCTAAGCAGCACACTAGACTTAGCCCACCTGCATCTCTGACCCAAAGAACTATCAGCTGACAAACGGATGTTGTTTGAATGTGGTAAATTTCCAGTATTTTGTTATGTAGAAATAGAAAACAAATGTGACAAAAGAGTAGTCAGAATGTGTTTTTCAGGTTGAGGATCTATTGAGATGGAAGAGTGAACAGAAAGATCAATATCAAATGACAAGGCATACAGGTAGGGGAAGAGTTTTATTTATTGTTATTTTCTTAAAAATGGGAAGCTGTTGAAAAATTTAAAAGAGAGAAAGAATGAGATCTGAACTTAATAAAAGAAAACTATGCTAGGAATGAGTCAGATAGCTACACTGTTTTCCCAGGAAATAGTTTTAGATTATTGCATGGACATAGAGAGGTACTTTTGTTACTAAGAGCATCCTCTGTGGTAAGCCATAGTTAGACATCTACTTATTACCATTTGTCTTACCTGAAAATGAGGATCATAATAATACCTATTTCTTAGGGTTGTTGATAAGGATTAAGTCTGATGATATTTATTCATTTTTTAAGGTTGTTGTATAATTAGATGAGACAACACTCATAAACTTATATCAATGCACTGGCATCTAGAGAGTACTATATTAAGACAGGGTATGATAATCTTTCTTTCAACAACTTCTACTAATTAGAAGTTTTACTAATTAGAGGTAAAACATGATAGAACTGGCTCTTCTGACACCAGTGATCATGGGCATTTCCCCTGTATACCATTTCCTGCCTCCAGAAGAGGATGGACTAACTGACCTTTTCTTTAATTAAAATAGATAAGTTTTCTTAAAAACAGATTCTCCAGTTATAAGACCTATCTCAGTCTAGAATTGATTTTTTTCTACTGAAAATTCAAGGGTACTACCATAAAAAAGTGATGACAAACTGTTTTTTTTTTCTTTTTTTCAGAGAGGAATAACTCAATAATGCTAAGCCATTAACTCACTTTTCCTTTTATCTCATCCATAGGCAAATTTGCATCAAATCTCATAGTATTAATTAAAATACCTTTGCCTAATATCCTTTGCTAATGAGCTGCTTTCCAAGTTCAAATGGGGGAGCTGTTACCATTAGAGAATCTAGACATAGACCTGCAGCTGGGGTGCATGAGAGGAGGCAGATTCACACAAATGATAGTCTGACCACTGGGAATATTAAATATACTCTTTTCCAAAAGAAAAACATCTGCAGTGTGTACCTTGAGGTATATATTCAAATTACATCCAACTCATTGTTGAACTATTTTAGACAAACTATTTCCAAGATATTAATTGTGGATATTAGTTCTTAAGATATGAATATGAATGTGAAAAGGGGAATAACATTGTTTATTTTAAGATAAACAGATAATTCAGGGATGAGTGACACATTAATCTCTTAGTTATTGGCACTTAAAAAAAATGCCAGGAGGGTGCTCAGAGTTTTGTAAATGTAAACCTTCTTAACATGCTTTTTAAAAGTTTCCAGGGATATAAAATTTTCCAACATAATAAATTCAATTTTGCTCCCATTTGCTTGTCTATTTTTATTGTATTTATTTATTCATAACTTGACATTCAAAAAATAATTCAAGATGTTTTATAAAGATGCATATCTCTGTTTAGAATAAAGAAACAGAGAAAAAGTTAAAAAAAAGTTTTAGGTAAGGGGGGAAAATGTAGAAGGCAGAACTAGCAGATAGGTAAGGGGTCACCTTCAAGCTTATACACTTGTGCAAATTGACACACATGTGAACCTAAGCTTGCACAGGGAAAACACAAATATGCCCTTTTGTTGTGATTATAGGGAAATGTTCTATCAGTTACCATGGAAACAACCCTGTGCAAGCATCATGAACACCCTCCTCAATAAGGTCCACATGTTACACATCTGTTGCAAAGCACTTGCTATTTTGATTTTCCTGAATATGGGTAGCTGACATGGTATCAAGACACATTTTGATGAACACAATTTCTTTAATGATCTGATATGATATTGTCCATTTTATCCAGGGGCATATTCTTCCATCCAGGGAAGAATGAATTGGTATGTTAATGAAAGCCTCATTCTCCATAAAAGTTTCTTCTGTTAGATGAAGTTTTTTTTTTTTTTTTAAGTCCTGTGTAGTGAGAAGCTCAATATTATTGCTTCTATGGAGGTTCCTGTAATATAACTATTTTGTGCCTGCTTTAAAACGCTTAAAGGAAGAGTGGCTTGCTCTTGAAAAATCAGGGAATCCGTGTTAAAATTGTGTTATTAAATTCCCTATTTTCTTTCTATTTAATATAGCACTTCTTTATAAATCAACTTGCTTATTAAAAAAATATTTATTGAGGTTCTTTTTAACTCCAGGAACATTTTTGGGAGGTCACATTGATTATAAAATAAATCTAGTTTAATATCTTAAAAGTCTTAAATATTTGGGAGAGAATTTACCCAGATGATGCATATCCAAGGAGACATTGACACAAATTAGGAAGGATGGGTAAGTTGCTCTGTAAGTTCAAAGGAGAGTTAAAAAAGACCATGGCATATGTAAAATAAGGGTCTTAAGGAAGATAATCTATAGAACATTGAAAAATGGGGTAAAAAAAGAAAAGAAGATATTGTAATGCCTTGCATGATAGGAGGATAGGAATCTTTGAGAAGTAGGCAAATTCATCAAGAAACCGCAAAGAGGCAAAGGAGAATAAAATATGAGAAATGTGAAATATGAGGAACCAACATTGACTATGTTAATAAGGGACTCAGTGGATGTCAACATTTTGTAATGTAATAGCTAACAAGAGAGGAATATTTGACATTTAAAAATATTATCCTATTACTTTTTTAAAAAAATATTTGTTTTAATAAAAAACAATTAATTTTCTCAAATGCATTTCATAGAAACCAGTCTTTTGAAGTATATCTGAAGCTCCTACAGAGTATATTCTCCTTTTCCACTGAAATAAGGCCAAAAAAAAATCATTGAAGATCTAATTTAGAATTGTCAGCAATGCTACCAAGTGTCACATGAACATTGTCCTTTCTTGGTGACTTCTTGTGCTCCCTTGTAATTGAGGGCTTCCCGGAAGATGTGCTCAGCACACTGAAATTCTGTAGATGGAATTCAGGCAGGTATGCCATAAGACAGGAATATTCCACCCTTCCTAGTCTCACTGTAGCCATAGTGAGGTTGATCCCAGGAGAAAGAAAACATTATGTACTAAATCCTGTTATTGGTGCACTATTGCCGTATTGGGTTTCTGGCTAAGGAGGGAGCTAGACCACATGACCTTTATAGCAGCAGCCAGCAGCAGCCCTATGACCTATATGGCCAAAAGTCTCCTGGAACCACTTAGATGAATTTATGGTTCATAAATTCAAGAGGCAGCCAGGAAAGGGTTCAAATGTAGACCTCCCACCTATGAAAATAAGATGATTGAATATCTCCAGAATTCTTAAAAACATTCTTTAGAAAGCATGCTCTAATTTCATTTTCATTGCATTGAGTTCTAGGGCAGAGAGGTTTAATGTTAAGTATTTTAAGATGTTCTGTTAAAGTGATTCAAGAACTCTTTCCCTCTTTTCTACGTAGCTATGTGTACTATGAATATATATTACACATTTATATATATTGAGAGGGTATATTCTGTATTATTCATATGATTACTCTAAATGTATAATTATTTGATATAGAATATTAGAATGTAAACACATAGATTAATCTAGGAAATATTTAATATAGAGATTTTTTTAAAGGAAAAGGTATTAAAGAGGCACTTCAGAAAAAAACAGTAAGCATTTTTATGCTCTTTGTATTTAAACAACTCAGTTTCAGGAAATGTATTATAAGGTACTTTTATGACTATCTCAAAATCATCTGATACATATAGAGGACATGAGAAGAATTATCTGATACATATGGAAAACATGAGACGACAATGCCTGTAAGTACTCTTGATGTTCCATAGAATCATCTGAGGTCATACTGACCCTCTAATGAGTTTAAGTCATTCTTTAATATCAACTGAAAAGATTTTTTTTTAAAGGAAGACACTCAAAAATTAATAGACAATATTCAGAGCAGTTTTAAGTGTACAGCAAAATTAAGCAGAAAGAGTACAGAGAGAGGACCGACTTCTCTTTCGCCAAGCCTGCACACAGTTACCTCTATTAATAGCACCTTGAGTTAGCGTTAGTCAAAATTGATGAACTAATATTGATATATTATCAAATATTGCAAGAATATTGATCTATTATATCAACTATTGAGTCTATATTTCACATTAGATTCATTCGTTGTGTTGTACAGTTTTATGATTTTGTATAATAAATAATATCATCTATCTACAATTACAGTATCCTATCATATCGTTTCAATGACATAAAGAGCCCTGTGTTGTACCTATTCCAACTTCCACTCTCAAACCCCTAGCAAGCAATGATCTTTTTAATGTCTCTATAGTTTTGTTTTTTGCAGAATGTCCCATATGGAGACTTTTCATATTGACTTCTTTCATTTAGCAATATGCATTTAAGTTTCTCCCATGTCCTTTCCTATCTTGATCGCTCATTCCTTTGTATTTCTGAATAATATTGTAGTGTATAATTATGCCATAGTTCATCCTTGCTAGCATTTGCTGTTATCATTATTTTCAATTTTAGTCATTCTGATAGGGGGAGTGATGGCATATGATTATTATTATTGTAATTTGCAACATATTAATGGCATATAATGTTGAACGTTATTCCATGTGCTTGTTTCCTTTTATCTGTATATTTTCTGTTGAGGTGAACAAACACATTTTTCTCACTTGTTCATTAGAACATTTCTTTCTTTTTTTTTTTTTTTGAGTTTTAAGAGTTGTTTGGATTTTTTATTGCACAATTTAAAAAAATCAGATATATGAAGTGTTTTGTAAATTCTTTTTACTATTTTTTGGTTTGGCACCACCATCTTCATTCTCTTAATTGTTATCTGCAGAGCAGAAGTATATTGTTAATTTAAATGAATGAAGTTCAACTTATCAAATTTTTCTTTCAGAGGTCATGCTTATTGTGTTGTATCTAAAAAGCCATAATGAGACCTCATATAAAAATATTAACTTTTAAAAATAAAACTATTGCTCTTTTAAATTGTTGCTAAATTCTAAATGCAAATTTTGTGTAAAAAGAAAACCTATTCAAGAAAATATTTCAGGAAAATTATCTAAATGTAATGAAGTTTATGATATAGAATTATGTGATTGTTTTAATTTTACCTTTGTATTTGATTCAGTTTGTCTTCATTAGTATTTTTTACTTTAACTTTTAAACAAACTTTTTCATAGAACTCTGAAAATATTACACTATAATTTTCTGAAACCTTATTACAGGGTAATTCTTTCTTAAATGTGTCTAAATAGTCATTTCTTTCTGAATTTCTTTCATATTTATTTCCTGGCTAGGATATCATTGCTATAATTATTCAAGAGATTACCACTAGAGGAAATTGGATGAAGTGGTCACAGAGTGTCTCTGCATTAATATTAGTCAACCATTAATTATATTAATAAAAGAATAGATTAATAAATGGTAGTCTATTCACAAAATGAAAATGGATAAACTAGACCTACAGAACATGACTAAATGTCACAAACATAATATTGAGCCTCAAAGCTAAATTGCAGAAAACAGTTTATATGTCTAATATGTAAAGTAATGATCTACACAAGTTAGCAGTAGATGCATACATAGTAAGAATATGAAGCAATGTGGTGTCATGGTGATGACCTGACATGACATGATAAGGGTACACAGGGAATTTCAATAGTATATATGAAGTTTTCTTTCCTTTTTTTCCTAGCACATACTAACTAAACTTCATATTGTGTTTCATTGTGGTATATCTGTACACACAGAAAATTTGATCCATATCACTTCCCATTATATCTCATACTCTTTTCCCCATCTTCTCTATCCCTTGATTCCCTTTCTCTACATAGTCTCTCTTCAAAATTTCTTTTGTTTCCTTCTACTAGCTTCAACATTTGAAAGAAAATGTGATGCTTTTCCATGTCTGACTTATTTTAATCAACATGATGATCTTTAGTTCCATCAATTTTCATGCAAATGACACAATTTCATTTTTTTGTGACTGAGTAATACTCCATTGTGTACCTATACCAAATTTTCCTTATCCATTCATCTGTTGATGGGCAGCATGGCTAGTTCCATAATAACTATTATGAATTGTTTCTTGATAAACATGGGTATGCAGGTATGTCTGAAGTAGTTTGATTTTAATTCTCTTGGATAAATACCAAGGATTGTTATAACTGGTGATTCAGTAGTTCTATTTTTAGTCTTTTGAGGAACCTCCATACCGATTTCCACAGTGGCTGTACTAATTTACATTCCCACCAACAGTGTAGTAGGATTTCTTTTTCCCTGCATCCTTACCAACATTTATTGTAATTTGTATTCTTGATGATTGCCATTCTGACTGTAGTGAGATGGAATTTCAATGTAGATTTAATTTGCATTATCCCTGATGGCTAAAAGCTGTTGAATAAATTTTTCCAATATTTCTTGGCCTTTTGTACTTCTTTTCTTTTAAGAAGTATCTG
The DNA here is from genome assembly GCF_047511675.1 of Marmota flaviventris. NCBI lineage: Eukaryota > Metazoa > Chordata > Mammalia > Rodentia > Sciuridae > Marmota > Marmota flaviventris. The sequence goes on from NC_092498.1 coordinate 193,955,360, forward strand.
TTCAGCTCACTTGCCCATTTATTGAATGGTGTGTGTGTGTGTGTGTGTGTGTGCAAGTTTGAGTTCTAAGAATGAAATTTGACCCTTCTCTTTCACCCTGTACAAAAGTCAACTCAAAATGGATCAAAGACCTAGATATAAGACCTGAAACTTTGAAACTACTAAAAGAAAACCTGGGAGAAGTACCGCAATATGTAGGCACAGGTAACCGCTTACTGAATAGGAATCAAATAGCTCAGGACATTCTATCAAGAACTGATACAAAAATATACCCTGTTCATGGATAGGCAGAATTAACATCATCAAAATGGCGATATTACCAAAAGTTCTCTATAGGTTTAATGCAATGCCAATCAAAATCCCAACGGCATTTCTTGTAGAAATAGAGAAAGCAATCATGAAATTCATATGGAAAAATAAAAGACCCAGAATAGCAAAAACAATGCTAAGCAGGAAGTGTGAATCAGGCGGTATAGCGATACCAGACTTCAAACTATACTACAGAGCAATAGTAACAAAAACAGCATGGTACTGGTACCAAAACAGGTGGGTGGACCAATGGTACAGAATAGAGGACACAGAAACCAATCCACAAAACTACAACTATCTTATATTTGATAAAGGGGCTAAAAGCATGCAATGGAGGAAGGATAGCATCTTCAACAAATGGTGCTGGGAAAACTGGAAATCCATATGCAACAAAATGAAACTGAATCCCTTTCTCTCGCCATGCACAAAAGTTAATTCAAAATGGATCAAGGAGCTTGATATCAAATCAGAGACACGTCGTCTGATAGAAGAAAAAGTTGGCTACGATCTACATTCGGTGGGGTCGGGCTCCAAATTCCTCAATAGGATACCCATAGCACAAAAGTTAATAACTAGAATCAACAAATGGGACTTACTCAAACTAAAAAGTTTTTTCTCAGCAAAAGAAACAATAAGAGAGGTAAATAGGGAGCCTACATCCTGGGAACAAATCTTTACTCCTCACACTTCAGATAGAGCCCTAATATCCAGAGTATACAAAGAACTCAAAAAATTAGACAATAAGAGAACAAACAACCCAATCAACAAATGGGCCAAGGACCTGAACAGACACTTCTCAGAGGAGGACATACAATCAATCAACAAGTACATGAAAAAATGCTCACCATCTCTAGCAGTCAGAGAAATGCAAATCAAAACCACCCTAAGATACCATCTCACTCCAGTAAGATTGGCAGCCATTATGAAGTCCAACAACAACAAGTGCTGGCGAGGATGTGGGGAAAACGGTACACTTGTACATTGCTGGTGGGACTGCAAATTGGTGCAGCCAATTTGGAAAGCAGTATGGAGATTTATTGGAAAGCTGGGAATGGAGCCACCATTTGACCCAGCTATTCCCCTTCTCGGTCTATTCCCTAAAGACCTAAGAAGAGCATGCTACAGGGACACTGCTACATCAATGTTCATAGCAGCACAATTCACAATAGCAAGACTGTGGAACCAACCTAGATGCCCTTCAATAGACGAATGGATTAAAAAAAATGTGGCATTTATACACAATGGAGTATTACTCTGCATTAAAAAATGACAAAATCATAGAATTTGCAGGGAAATGGATGGCTTTAGAGCAGATTATGCTAAGTGAAGCTAGCCAATCCCTAAAAAACAAATGCCAAATGTCTTCTTTGATATAAGGAGAGTAACTAAGAACAGAGTAGGGACGAAGAGCATGAGAAGAAGATTAACATTAAACAGGGATGAGAGGTGGGAGGGAAAGGGAGAGAGAAGGGAAATTGCATGGAAATGGAAGGAGACCCTCAGGGTTATACAAAAGTACATACAAGAGGAAGTGAGGGGAAAGGGGAAAATAATACAAGGGGGAGAAATGAATGACAGTATAGGGGGCAGAGAGAGAAGAGGGGAGGGGAGGGGAGGGGAGGGGGGATAGTAGAGGATAGGAAAGGCAGCAGAACACAACAGACACTAGTATGGCAATATGTAAATCAATGGATGTGTAACTGATATGATTCTGCAATCTGTATATGGGGTAAAAATGGGAGTTCATAACCCACTTGAATCAAAGTGTGAAATATGATATATCAAGAACTATGTAATGTTTTGAACAACCAACAATAAAAAATTTAAAAAAAAAACTGATACATAGAATGACATCTAATTAAAAAACTTCTACACAGCAAAAGAAACAATTAACAGAGTGAGAAAAAATAGCTTGCACCATTACTCCTCTGACAGAGGATTAATATACACAAGAAATTATTTGTTTTTCCCTTGCTTCAAATATACTTTTAAGATTTTCTTGTGATATTTTAGGCTCTGAGAAAACTGTATTGCATTACATTTCTATCTATTCTTTCTGAACTATCTTTCGGAAATACATAGAACACAAATGTTGGATGTTATGCATATGACTTCTTAAATTTTTACATTTTTGTTACATTTTTCACTTTGCTTCTTTCATACTTTGTTCAGGGAGGTTCACTGGGCTCATTAATTCACTGGGCTTAGTAATTCATCCTCTGGCTATATAATTGCCATTAAATCCATCTGTTTATTTTATTTTTTTTATTATAAGATCATCAATGCTTTCTTTTTCAGTGATGTAGTATTCCCTCCACTATGGTATTGCACCATGAGTGTGTTGTGAACTCACATTCAATTATTTTGTCAACCCCTCAACTGTTGCTCTTGGTATTAGTTCCTCAAGTGCTTAGATGCCCCCTCTTCATAGTATTGGTGTTATGAGTTTTAATTATTACCAGTTGTTCATTTTTGCATTTTGGAATTCCCGATCTATTCTTTCGATGCTAGTTATGATTACTGTGATGTGTTCTTGGAGGTTTTAGGTGAATTATGGAAGTTAGAGTGTTGGGAGACACCATGGGACTCTATCCTGCTTCCCTAATTATACGACAAAACTTCTGCTTTGGTCAAAGCAAATAGAACTCTGTAAACTCTGGGGAAACTACAGTTGCAAGGTGGAAGTATCCAGGAAGCCTAACTTTTGTGAAATACTGACCCCAGGACACCATTCAGAAAGCCCTGGAGCTCCCCACTTTGCCTTTGAATTGATCCATTCTGAACTGGGAGATGCCCTGGAACCAATCATGCTTCTCTGTCCAGGAATTTCCCTAAAAATGGTTTCACTTCAGATCTTTTTCAGTTCTGTTTCTGCAAAGGTATAACTTAGTATCCTTCCAATCTCATTTTATATATCACATTCCATTGTGTACATGTGAAGTTCATAGCACACTGTTACAGAATGCATATTGATATGAAATGGTGACTACGGTGAAGTAGATTAACATGTTTATAATATCTGTTACTTTTATTGAGTAATGAGAACAGCTAAAATCTATTTATTGAACAAAAATCACCCAGTGCAGTACAATTTTATCAACTTTTGTCTTCATGTTGTACGTTACATCTCTCTGTTTCTACCTCCACATATACTGTTTAATCTTACATATCTGTTATTCATATCCTTTGACTTATGTCTCCTCATATCTTCTTCCTCTTTCTTTCAGAGGCTCCTCAGAGTAAAGACCTACCATTGACCTTCCTTTCCCTTGGCTAGTTTAACTGTGGACCTTATTCTTTTCCAAAATATCTTTTCCGTCATTTCTCATGATTTTATGTGGGAGGTAGGTAGATGTGTTCTCAGCCAGCTCTCTTGATCCAATTTCCCACTTTATTCTCTAAAGAAACTCTCATGTCAAATTAAAATGCAATTATTTTCTTATCTTGATAATACCCTGTAATTTCTCTAATGCAGTTTCAGAGGAATGATAAAAGAAAATGGGGTATTGCATCTCCTAAAACAGCTGTAAACCAAAGGGAACAGAGCTGCATATGTCAAGGATTTAACACTGATACATTTTATGCCATCTTGACTCCACCAGGAAGCATCATCCTCTCTGGATGAGTTTCCTGGGACCAGCCATTTCAATTAAGTTGTTTATATTACCAAGCCCATTTGTACAAGCACAGACTTAGCTGCCCTGCATGATGGCATAATGGACAGGTTAAATGACACAGATAAATCATCCTGTCTAGCTGGCTGCAGCCCTGATATGTGTGCATTCACACATAGGTCTGGATGCATAGACGTATCCTTCCAAGACTAGACCCCTACACATATATTCCTTCAAGATCAGCTCCTGAATCACCAACCAGGGGAGGATATTTATGCTTCTTCCAGGTCTGGGTATGTACCCTGCCATTGTGCTCCCAAGCATGCTATTCTTCTAGTTTTGTTCATATTTATCTGAACTGTGATTTTTTTTTCTCTGTTTGACTTTCCCCATTTCTTTGCCTTGCACTGAATCTGAGTTCTTTGAGGACAAGAATGGTGGAAATTCTACTTATCTTGATCTTTCAGAGATGGCTTGCAATAGTCTGTCACAAAGTGAGTATTATGGACTCAATAAATATATTTTTAAGACTGATACACACACATTCCACAAGTCTGCACACAGATATGCACTTACATATAAGGAAAATAAATGCAATTGTTAAACGGACCTACCTTGCTTTAGTGATTTGACCATATGTATACACAAAAGCTATTTGTTTCTAGGTATGAACAGGGCATATTTATAAAAAAAATTCTCCCGGATAATCATAAAGACCCATACTCAATATATCATTCATCCTAATGCCTTCATTAATTTGGGATGCACAATGTATCGTTTATGTATATAACACAAACCTATCTCTCAGGTTTACAGGTATTTGTATACAGAGAGTATTTTCTAATATATAGGGTGATTTAGAAGTGTGGAGGAAAGGAAGAAGGACAGTTTCTTCCTATTTTATTCCTTTGAGAAATTAGGAGTTGATAACTTGGAAAGTTTATTTACTTGTTTATTTTTTAAACATTTTAGTTGTTGATGTAGCTTTATTTTATTTATTTTATGTGGTGCTGAGAATTGAACCCAGTGTCTCACCCATGCTAGGCAAGCACTCTTCCACTGAGCTACAACCCCAGCCCTGATTTATTATTTCTTTTGTTTTATTTCTTTCTTCTCAAGGGCCAGGGATTGACACAGTAGAACAGACACATGATGGACTCAAAGGACATGGGAATTTTACCTGTGTTGTAAAGCATGCACTACACGCATTGGATTTGATTTGGCCTGCATTTTAGGCAGTGTTGGCTTCATTTTAGGTGGAGAAGGGGGAGTGCTGACAGCTTTATTATAATGAACCACATTTGGGATCCTCAAGGTATTTGCTAGATGCTCTCAAAAAATTCAAACATTCTTACATCAACTTAATTGTTGGAAAGAAAATGAGAAGAACAATAATAAAAAAAATGGGTTATGAGTATCACTCCTATCTTGAGGACAGAACAAAAGAAATGAAGCCTGTGTACACTTAGCATTTGAGAATTCACATTATACATGAGCTAGCTAAAACTATTTGTGTTGAGTGCAACTAACTATACCTAATATAATCTCTGGATTTGTCTCAGATTATGCCTGAGAAAGCCTCGGTGATCCTGAAAACAGGTGACTGATTGAAGTACTGCTTATATCTGCATGCTTGTAAAAGATGGATGGCTAGATTCAGATGTTTTATATAAAATACAAATGGGTCTTTTATTTGTTGGTAAATCATCCAGTCATTTTCCCGAAGCCTTCTAAAGGTTTTGACATGTATTATGATTGTCTAGTCCCATAGAAAATGGACTTGATAATAGGATGAAACAGACATTATTATTACTGTGTGTATATACGTGAATGCATGACCAATGTGATTCTGCAACCTGTATAATCAGAAAAATGAGGTATTATATCCCATCTATTTCAAATGTCTGCTATGTCAAGGTCATTGTACTGTCATGTGTAACTAATTAAAAAAATTTAAAAAAAGAAAATTGACTTGAAAGTTAAGTTACATTTGTCTTTCAATGACAAGATACCTGGGACCTGCTGAAGAGCTGAAGGGTGATGTGTATCACAACTATATCCTTATGTGACAAGAACTATAGCAATCACAACAGCTCATAATACAAAACAAGTAGAACCCTGAAAGCATAGCAATCCCCTTAACAATGCCTCCATTTCCTTCTTACAAATTTTAGAGCAAAAAAGTACGTATGAGGATTTTGAAAGCAAGCACTTACTAGACATTTGGTTCTGTGTGTTCCTTTGTTCTTAGTTGTTATGATACTTGATTCAATTAGCCAATATGTCAATTATCCCTTCAGGTCAAAACAGTCTCACTGTACCAGTTCTTGTTGTTTATTCTGTTATATTTGGTAGTTAAAAGCTACCTCTGCCATGCTTGAATTCCATCTCACCTCACTGAAATGGCAAGACCGACTTCGAGGACAGAGTATTCTGACATCATCCCTAGTCTACAAAGGATAGTCACTACAGTGATTTCTGAGGATGCTGGTGTTTGCTTCACTCGTGCTTTTTTTTTTTTTTTTGTACAGTTTGTTATTGGAGAATCCTCTGAATATTCCCATGGGACATGTGGATAAGTAGATCTCAAAGGACAAAATTCCTTCCAAAGTTCCCATTATCCTAAAAATTTCTATAACTTCCTCTATATTTTGTAACAGAAGTTGTGACATCTCACATCTCACCTATTTCTTAAATGTAGGATACATGAGTCTGTGTTTATTAATCAGCCAACTGAGCAAATTGTTGGAGCCACTTGGAATTGTTTAGTCCATCATTAATTCAAGAAGGCCTGGCATGTAGATCTATACCTATGCACTTATTCAAGTCCAGCCTTATATCTTATTTGACACAACATCCTTAGAAAGTATTTTCACACATGTATCTCAAATTTCTGAAAATCTTAGCATACTCTTGTAATCCTTTTTATATCCAAGCTTTCTCTTTCTGTGACAGGCTTTGTGTTTCTCCTCCCTGGGTTATGTTAGAATCTGCAGCTACTTAGACTCACAGGACAAAAACAGACACCGGAGGTTCCCCGTGAAGGGAATAGAAGTCTCTTTATAAAGTACTAAACAGATATCACAGGCAAAGTTATCACAGGGTCTTCAAACAAGAGAAGTAAAATATTGCTCAGATCTGGCAATGGAGGCTCAGAGGGCATTTGGGGGTTACAAATCTTCTCAATCAGCAAAATAACTTATAAATATGACTCATGAACCTAAACTCAATATGCATTTAAATTTTAAACATGCAGCATTAAACTTATGATCTCATTTTCAGCTGTGTTCACCCTGCGTAATAATGATATTATTCTGAGGATTTCAAAGATGCTCTCTAGTTTTCTGACTATGCTTTGAGTTCATTGTTTCCATTATCTTTTCATAAGCGCTTTGGTTAATCAGATACAGCGGACTATCACAAAATTATTGTAGTCAGCATAAGTCAAAAATAACAAACACTGACTCTCCCAAAGCCTTGTCTCAATGTGCACTTTATCTACAAGCATGCAAAGGTGCGAATTGTACAGCTATGCTTCTGCATGTTGTGATTTACCCAGTTTCCCATTCCCTACTGGAATTTGGTCATAATTTATTTTCAATAATTGGAATACAGAACCTCATCTTTGAAATTCTTCTCCTAAATACTAAATTTTGTTTCAATTCGATCATGGATAGTATAGAAATAACTTCAGGTATTTCAAACACAGGAATTTAATATGTGGAATTCATCACATACTCATTGGATACATTGAAAAATTAAGGGCTAAGAGAAAAGGGCTGGAAGGAAAAAACAAAGAAGAAAAGAAAGAAAGAACAAAGGATATTCAAACAATGAAATTTCAAATACTCTCAACCTTGTTCATAAAAACATCTTTCCACATTGTTGTTAGATGGTAACTCAGGCTGAGACACCTTTCTAATCACCAACAACTTCCCTCGCTAAAGCCAAATGGAGTAGGTCTTCTGTTTATTTTTTTTCTTAAGTAGTTTTTTTTTTTTTTTTAGGTGTAGATGGACACAACACAATGTCTTTATTTTTATGTGGTGCTGAGGATCGAACCTGGGTCCTGCCCGTGCTAAGCGAGCGCTCTGCCGCTGAGCCACAATCCCAGCCCGTCTGCAGCTTATTTTGACAGCATTTCTAGGTAAAGGGTGAGTACCACTTTCAGTTCTCCAGTGCACTCTCTACTTCTCATTAGTTGTATCTGAACATTTTTCTCATCATCTCTTTGTAGTCTGGAATTGCCTATAATGCTGACCAGATTTTTTTTTTCATCTATTTCTTCTTCTGATGGACTACAAGTCATGCTCAGCTTGACTGAACTGCTTATACATTACTTTTTAGTTGGCACCCCTAAGACAAACATGCATTGGTTTTCTTAGGTGAGCATATTGCTGATAATTCTTCTGACTTGATTGTAAATGAAGACATATGATTCTGTGTGTACCAGTTTTATACCTTTCAAAGAAGACAGGTTTTAGATTTTCACTGCTCCCAAACCTAGACCAAAATAATTCATTTCCCATTCTGAATGTTGACCCTACAGGTAAGGAATTAGAGTAAATGATTCCGCAGGGCACCTCTCCTATTTAATGCCTAGACATCACTTTTGGTTTTGTTTTTTCCTGTGCTTGGTAAATTGCATTCAAGACTGGACCCTTCCATAATCTAGTTTCTTCTTTCATCTATTATTGTTTGTAAAAAGAAGTATTAGACTTTGAATAATAACGATGATGATAAATTACAAATAATAACTAGCAGTGAATCATTAGTATGCCCAAGAATCTGTTCCTAACAGGCATTAATTAGTACATTAATTCTCACAACAATTTGATGTGATAATGCAATAGTATCTATTTAACATGTAGGCTTAGAAAAGGTAAATATATTTTTCTCATTCTAGGTTGCACCTTCAATAAGCCATGTTACTGTAACTAAAAGGCCCCCATCTTTTCTCTTGTTTCTAGCATGAAAACACACACATGCACACACACACACACACACCACTTCCATTGGGATTTGGCTAAGATTTACAGGCAAAATTTTAATGGTGATCTTAAACTGGAATTGACAAACTCATTAGCAAAAAAAAAAAAATTGTTAAGAAAATATAGAATAATAGATGTATGCATGTTAGAGGGCAAGATAGCTCTAAAAATAACTTAGAAATATGCATATGCTTAAAAGTACTGCTTATTAAACAAACTCTTAGCTATTAATGATTAAGGACATAGAGGAATCCTGGTGCGTACAAAATTTACTCTAGTTGGTTGACATTACAATAGTCACTTGAAATTAATATAAAACATTTCAAAAATATTCCTCATTACTCATATCATTGGCCCATCTCCATATATATTTATTTGAATGATTTTTATATTTAAAGTGTTACATAAGTAGTATTGGTAACTTGCCCTGAGATAAATATCAAACATAGCCAAAATTATTTGCTATGGTTGATATTTAAAATTTCATATAAGTTTTTTCTCTGTAAATATAAGGTAATTTATATTTCATTGTCAACTATAGCATCCTAAATTCCATTTTTTTTCCTTCTAGGGGAAACAAGTATATATATCATGTTGTCTGGAGGGAAAATTCTCATTTCTAGATGACTAAATAACCTTTAATATTTTGGCATTTCCATCTAGCTAGTTGTTATACCTTATGATCTAATTAGCATTTGGTATTTGATATCTCCAGTGACTAACAAGACCATCTAAATTAAAGCATTTCACATTCTAATGCTTGTTAGAGAATTCTATTAAAATGGAAGAGAAACAGTGGCTTCCAAAATCCCTCACAGTTTACCTTCGGGTTTATTGGTTAATGTTTAATTCTCCAATGAAAACTTAATGATCTCAGAATGTCACGTATTACAAACTCCCAGGGTGCTCCTTGCTGTGTCTCATCACTCCACTAAATTCTGGGAGGACTTCAAAAATCTAAAAACTTCAGCTTCAATTGCTGGGGAAAAAAAATTAAAAACACAAATATAATATCCAACAACCAATCTTTGTTATGTATTTTAAATACTACTATCACCTTACCAACATAAAACCCTCAATGATTGAGACCTTTGTCAATAATAATTTTTGCAATTAATTATATATAGTCTTTTCTGCAGATATTTCATAATAAATTTACATGCACACATGTACAACATTTATGAAATATTGAATAAAGTTCAATTGCTTACATTTTACCTTATATATGCCTTTGGAATTTTTCTAAGTAAAATATACATAGATTTTACAAGATTTGGTACAAAACCTTGTTTCAATGGAGCGTGGCAAGCAAAGAAATGCAGGAACAGTGTAATATATATATGCATCCTAATGTTTACTATATATTTAATAACATATGCACACATACAATAGGCTCTTGTTTGGTTCCGATATGATGTGTTCCCCAAAAGCTCATGTGTGAGGCAGTGCAATGATTAGATTCAAAGGTGAAATGATTAGATTATGAGGATTAGAACCAAACTGGTAGGTTAATTCACTTAATTAATTAGTAATTTGAAAGGACTACTGTACTGGATGGTGATAAAGGTAGGGTATGATTCGAAGACTCAGGTCACTGAGGGCAATCAAATGGGGTTTATATTTCATGCACAATGAGCAGAGCTCTCTCTCTCCTCCTTCCCCATCCATGGAAGTCATAAATTGAGCAGCATTTTTCTACCTCACCCTTCCACCATGATGCTCTGCCTCATCTCAGGCCTAGAGCTATGGAGTTGGCCATCTATAGACTGATCATCTGAAACTGTGAGCCAAAATAAACTTTTCCTCCTCTAAAATGTATTTGTCAGGTCTTTTGGTCACAGAGATGAAAAGCTGACTAACACAGAAATTGGTACCAAGAAGTGGGGTTATTGCTATGACTAACCTGACCATGTGATCAAGAAGGTTTGGAACTGGAAGTAGTTTGGAAAAGTTTGAAGATGCAGAATACAGAATACTTCATGCTGTGAACAGAGCTTAATGGGTGATTCTGGTTGGAGTTAAGAAGGCCAGCATGCTGATAGAGCTGTGGACCGTAAAGCCTGGGCTCACGAGATTTCAGAGGAGGAGGAGGAGGACTCTTTTGGAAATTGGAGTAGAGGCTACTTGTGTCACATTCTGGCAAATAATTTTTACCCATGTACTGAGAGTTTCTGTGAGTTTCAATTTAAAGGCAATGGACTAATTAATCTGGCAGAAGAAATGTCAAGAGCACAGCATTCAGGCAGTTGCGTAGATATTGCTGGTATATTTTAGCCAAATTTATGGTGATAATTAAGAACAATTATTAGAAGAAAAATATTTTAAAAACTTACAATGTGGCCAGAGAAGTGATCTGTAAAACTGGAGCCAAGGAAGTTGTTGTTGTTGAAGAAATGATTACCATTAAAGAGACACAAAGTACTTTACACTAAGGTAAAATGTAGGCAATAGGAAATATGGCCCATTTAAAGAATGCTATGGTTGAAAGTTATTTTTCCTCTTAGAAAAATCGAGGTAAGTCATTTCACAAGTTCAAGTATGTCTGCATTGGGAATTCACAAGTGGTCAACTCAAGGATGTGTATATAATTTGGCAAATATAGTTTCTATTCTGTCCAGTAATATATATAGTGATCAGAAACATTCTTTGTGAAGATTTTTTATCTTTGATTAAGCAATTCTATCCTGAGATTTTTTTTTCCTTCCAAATTAGCATGACAGCTATGATTGAAGTATTTTTGTTGTTGTTATTGTTGTTCATTTGCAACAGCATTAGTCAGCATGCAGCAAGAACCAACACCACACATAGAGGGTCCAGAAACCGTAACATGAGGTTAGACTAAAACTCATTCTTTAGAAACCCCTAGCTAGAGACTTCACAGTTTACCAAAAGAAGGTATTAATAACTAGTATAGAACAATTCTATAGTTATAACTCTTGTACTTATGATTATATATTCATTTTCACTTAAGTTAATGACAAAGTTATATTGCTAAAATATATACTGTATTAAATTTATAATATTTATTTAGTCATTCTCTGTCTTGGTTCAATTCTCAAATGTTCCTTATTGTTTTAGTAGAATAAATAGTTTAAATTATACACACAAAAGCAGTTGGCTTTGGAGAATACCTGGATTCAAATCCTAACTCCATTTACCAAAGGTATGGTTTGGGATGTCTCTTTGGCTCTTTGTGACTGAGTTTCCTCAATTATAAACTAGAGATAATCATACTATCAGTACCTTATGTTGTTGTAGTGAAAAAATATGATAATCCATGCCACAGGTCTAGAATAAGTAAGCACTCACTGAATGTTAACTATCATAATTAACTTTGTGACTTACCTTATTATTATTTACAAATGTAATACAAATTGTTATGGCTCATGGGCATATGTTTTGATTAACATCGATAGACAACAGAGTTAACTATCCTTGGTGATAAGGAACAAGTTAATTTTCTTTCCCAGATTTTTAAAAAAATATCTATACCACTTGTCAACACAGCATAAGAACAACAAAAATATTCACAAGATATATATATATATATATATATAAAATAAGTGAAAAGAGCAAATAAGGTATTGAGATATTGGGAGGAAACTAATATTGGAGAAAAAAAATATATACATATATATGTATATGTGTGTACACACACGCACACGCAGACATACACACATATACACATAGACATAGTATTTGAACAGTGCTTCTGGGGAAAAGAAAAATTTAGATCTAAGGAGACAAGGAAGAACCACCAGGGAGGAAAAACAAAGGCCATACAATTGGAAAATGTCAGATTTGTATCCCTCATATGGATCTTTCATTTTCTCTGGAATGAATGAAGAAAATGTGCAGCATATATTCTTGGAATGACAAATATGAAGAACAGAATGAGAATTGAACATAGGCTTCTGCTTCATTATGTTATTCAGTCATACCTCTTCTCCTCTTTCCAGTAATAGAGACGTAAATGGCAGAGTTGGCCAATTAAAGACTGCATTTTCTCACTTCCACTGAAGTTACTGATAGCCATAGGTTAAATTCCAAACAACAAAGAATTTATTAGTAGTGTGGATAATTTCTTGTGCCCACCAAAGAAAAGAAGGTATCTTTCCATCTCTTCTTTTTAAATGTAGATATACCCATATTAAAACATGAAACCAAAGCAATGTATTTAGAAAAATAGAGCAATCTTCTGATACTAAAGATTATAGAGCCATTTTCCAGGCCTGATCTACCAACCTGGATTTTCACATGTAAGAGAAATAGACTTCTGTCCTGAATAATAGAAGTAATAAACCATAGCTATTTTATGAATCTTAGAGAAGAAAAAGCAACTGCTTTTTGATGAACACATTTTGCATTGGGGGACATTAAAGAAGTCCTTATAATCATGACAATTTAATCTAGATAATATATGACAAATGTTAGCAATGCCTCAAATGTAGTTGCCATTCTAAATGTCAGTTCAAAATATTATAATATATTCTCAAAATATTTTGTTTTGAAAGTATTGAATTGCATGTGATAAACTTTACAAATGTTCACTACTCTCTGCCCCCCACCCCTTTTCCTAGGCTCATAGCAGCATTGAACTTTCTTCCCCCTTGAAATTGGGCAAGACCATAGTCATACACTGGCAATGAAATATGAGTAACAGCTGTTACTGTTGCAAACAGGCAGTTAAAAGCTGATATGTGAATTTCCTGCTCCCTTTGTGGCCTCCATTCCAAAACGTGGAGCCTCTCTCAGCCTGATCCTGGAAAGCAAATGAGCCCACTACCTTTTCTTCCCAGGAAAGTTGCAATTAACATATGAGGAATGAATGAAGAAATAAATCATCATTGTTCAAACCACTGAGACCTGGGAGTTGTCAGGTATTCCAGGCTACCCTAAAGCACAGGGGGAACTTACAGGTGACTTTAAAATGACTTACCGAGGGGGAAATTAAAATTATACAACCCAAGTACTAGAGAGGACATTGTTTTCACTACCGATATTCTTCTCTCTCCTTGTGCACTTATATGTTGTCCTTCTTTTTCAGATGAGGTAAATTAGGATAAGATTTCAAGATTTTTGAGTGTAATCAGACCACAAATAGTGAGGTTAGAACTTGTTTTCTGTACTTGGTTTGTATTATGGGAATATAGCTTCCCCCCAGCCCCCGCAACAGAATCTTACTTAAATGAATGCCTAACAGAAATGGGTGCAGAACTAAGGTAATTTTTCATAAACAAGACTTTCCAAAATGTACTTAGGAAAACATTTCTCATGTGCTATTTTATTCTATTTGGAAATCTAATCCTTTCATAAATTAAGCTTTTCTTCTGCTTATGAGCCAGTGATGTGTGGTTATTCAGGGTTAACTCAGTCAAGTTTTCCTTTCATCTTTTTCATGCAGCTACTGATTCATATTGAGAATAGCTGAATCTAAAATGAATGTGATGAGAAACTGTGAATCAAACAATACATTTTTTTTGTTTCCTCTTACTTTGTTGGGCCAAAAATAATATAAACTACCAAAAAAAATGATGGTGCACAGGTGTTGTTATTGCATTTACAGCCCAATGTGGCTTTTAAGGTGGTTGCTATGGTAACACAATCATTTATAGACTATAATCCCATTAGGCAAAACTAGTGATAAAGTAAGCTCATTATAACAAACCTTATATTGCTTCACTTCCGGTTGTATCTGTTTTATGGCAAATTACATTAGAAGAGCTATTAAATAACAAATGTATAAGAATGCCATACTTAGTCATAAAATATTTTTGGACAGAGGAAATGGGGATTTTGAAAATTACTGCAAATGATCTTTTTTTTTTTTTAAGTGTTAGCAAAACTTTGCAGACAAATGCAAATTACTCAGTTTTTTTGAAAGTCTAAATACTAAAGAAATCCTTCCTCCTACAACATACTCTTAGGATCATATCTCCAGAGGTAAGAACCAATAGATTATTTATACACAACACCACTGGAATCCAGACAGGGTCTGTGACTAGCCCACGAACTCAAAGTATTGACTGGTCAAAATATAAGGAGGATAAACTTTTATTCCTCAATGTTTTATCCCCCTTTATTTCACTGAATAATTGTCTGATTGCTCAGAATTAGTCTAAATGTGGGGAGGTTTTCACTTCAGCAGTATTATTTCCTCTAAGCAAAATCAGATGCCTGAACATATAGGTTTCAACATAAGATGTCAATCTTAGTAGAAAGGGTCTGCTTTGACAGAATTGAGCAAATTAAGGATTTTAACTGGCTTTCAGTCCAGGAGATGGAGAAGTACTTTTCTTATTCCTTCTTCTTAGTACAAATACAACCCAGGACCCTCAGTAGAGAGCAAATATAAGACTTTGAAAGGTGGAGAGAGAGGGTCGCTCAGTTGAAGATCTTAGGACGACTGAGGAATAGCACAAAGGTATGTTCTCTGGGATTTCATTTGTCATTTACTGTATCCTAGACTGGACCCCAAAGAAGCCAGCAACCTGCAGATGCCAATGAGTGGGACAGCAACAGCCTAGGAATAGCCTTATTTCTCAAGCATGGGCCAGGAAAGGGGTAGCCTAGAAATAACAACAATGATTACAACAAAAACTCACAAACATTTAAGAGATACCATTCTACTCTAGTCAAGCCCTACAGGAAAACTAGCCCCCTCACACTCAAGCCAGCAAAGGCCAAAGGAGGAACCTAGGTATCTTTATCATACTGGCTGGCTATAATGAGGAATCAGTGGGCAAAGTAGGTGCTGGAGTTTCATCCCTCCTGGACCTACAAAGAGCCACCCATTCCCTGCTTCAGTGCCAGTGTAGACCATCTAGGGAGCCTAGAATTTCATCTCCACTTAGCAGTAATGAGGAGAGGAGCAGTGATGTCAGAGGAGGCCAAGAGGGGAGCCCAAATTCTCATACCTTTTCATCAGTACAGAACAGAAGTGAGACCACTTACTTGTGGTATCAGTAGGAGCCTTGTGAGAAGAAAGTGTTCTTGCCTTTCCTTGCCAGTTTGAAAACAAATTTCACTCCTGTCTAGAAATGAGAAGGCATTCCTCTATTCCTTGGGTATGAGCAGAGGCTGAGAAGGTAGGGTAGTGTGGGTAGGAATTTCTACCACCAGCTGGTGGTAAGGAGCCATGCCTCTAGTTCACCACCTGACCAAAAGATGCAACCTAAACAATTTGGTGAAAATAATTGGAATTGCAACAGTTCTGTCATTAGGAATATGTGAACCTATGAGGAAGTGACACAGCATTTTTCAAGTTTGAAAAGAAACTCTGTTACTATGCTCTATATTTTAGATCCCCAGAATTTAATCACCTTGTAAAGGAAAGTTTGGAACACATACATACACATGCACAAATGGTAAGTAGGGGTGTTGATGCAGGCATTAGTAAATTTGCTTGTGGTAATCAAATATTCACATGGCAAACCCTGAAGATGTGCTGTACCCAACAATTCCAGCAACTCAGAGGCAGGAGGATCACAAATTCAAGGCCAACCTCAGAAACTTAGTGAGACCATCGGCCATTTAATGAGACCCTATCTCAAAATAAAATATGAAAAGGAGTGGGAATGTCACTCAGCAGTAAAGTAACTCTGAGTTTAAGTCCCAGTACAAAATAAATAAGTAAATAAATAAAATCAATCCTGAAGATATACAAGTTGGCCAATTAAGTTTTTAAATAAAATTTTAAAAAGAAACTTGTCAAATCAGAATTCTATATTGAGCAGAGAAATGTCTTTCAGAAATGAAGAGGATATTAAGACAATCTGTTATGATAAAAGGGGCTACATGCTATATTATTCTGTTTATGTGACAATTTTGAAATGACAAAATTATTGAAATAGACATTGGATTAGTGGTTGTCGGGGGTTAAGGGAGTAGTGGGAGCAGGAGGAAAATATGGAGAGGTTGTAACAAATCAATATAGGAAGGCTCTTTGTGGAAGTGGAAGTGCTGTGAACCTTGAGTATTCTGGTTATGATGTTTGTTCTATTGTACTATAGATTTACAAGATGCTGCTATTGGGGAAACACAGCAAAGGGTGCATGAGAGCTCTCTGTACCATTTCTTTCAACTGCATGTGAATATGCAATTACCTTTTTTTTATTTTCTAAAAAAAATTATCTTGAAGCAGGAATGCATTATTTCCTTTGTGAAAGGAAAGATGCCAATTCTCTTTGGATTAAAGATGGACTCTGCAAAACCACTGGAATTAGGAGGACTTATCCAGTCTTGTAATCTGAAGTGTCTTTGTAATCTCATATAGTGCTTATGATAGGCCAAGAAGCATTTGTTGATTACCTTGAATTAATGAATGAGTGAACAACAAAATCAATCTGTATATGATTTTTGAGATTTATCATTATATAGATAGATCCCTCGAGCTATACAGAGGCAGCTAATTTCATCTTCCCAACAACAGCCTTCTATGATTTGATAACAGCCATCATAATCCTTCCTGTGATCTAAAATTTTCTTTCTCAATTCTTAGTTCTTCAGCTTTTCCCTACACAAAAGAGATTTTTCACACAACTAGAGAATATGGTACTTTCCTTGGAGGATGCTTTGATTTGTCAATATCTGACTAATAGTATGATACTCTATGACTAAACATAATAGCTAAGATGTAGCCTTACATACAGAACTGGGATAGACTGTACCTTTTTTCTTACATCTTCAACTATACATTTATTAATATTTTAGTTCCAATATCACAAATATTTTTTTAAAAATTTCCCCAAATCCAAACATTGGGAAAAACATTTTGACATTAAAAAAATGAAAAAGAAGGGCTCACATGATTATAATATTTAGCAAAAATTCCATTGTTAATGGTAAACACTTTTAGGGATTTCTCATTTGTTCTTTAGAAACTAAAAGGGCATATGTTGCTCATTATATACCACATATTTACATAACATGCTTATATAAACATATGTTCATGTATAAACATGTATAATGCACATATTTATAATATATAACCAAATTGCATAACCATCAAAAATGTGCTTTGAAAAATCAGAGGTAAACAATACAATCTTTTTTTTAATCTGTACTAAACATGTACAAAACTTTTTATTTATCATTATTCTTTTTTTAATATTATATTTACTTTTAACAGATACATAAAAAAATAAAAATTGTCAGTACCATGTGGTGGGTCAGCTATATACACACATTGCATAGTTTGGTTTTTTTTTTTTTTTTTTTGGTATTAGGGATTGAACTCAGGGGTGCTTGACCCCTGAGCCACATCCCCGACCCTATTTTATATATTTTTTTTTATTAGTTGCTAAAGACAATACAATGATCTTGACATGTCATATATTTGATTCAAATGGGGTATGCATTCTTATTTTTCCACGTGCACAGATTGCAGGATCACATTGGTTATACAGCCACGTTTATACATACAGCCATACCAGTGTCTGGGCAGCAGAATACAACAATACAATCTTAAGAGAAGGTGTAAATAGTATGATAACCTAATATTTTTTTTAGGTTCCTTTTATGCTAAGTGTGTGTATATATCTTTATCTATGAATATAGCACATATATGTCTATATGTGGATTTAAATTTCTCAAAAACCCAATGAAAAGGATATGATTAAGATCTATTGTATTCTTTTTACACATGAATTAAATGAGTTGATTAAACCCTTAAATAACTGGCTTATGGTGTCCCATGTCACAAATAAGACAGCAAGAGTGGTTGCTATGTTATTATCTTGTAATAAATAGTATGATGGAGAAGATTAAATGATATAGAAACATGTTCCAAAATGAAAAACACAAAAAGCAAGCTAGAAAATAGATAGTTCCATGCCTGTAATATGCAAAAGTATTGAAGAAAATTTACGAAAGCATATCATTCTTGGGTCCAGGGATTTTTAAAAAATATTCATATATGTGTGTATATATGTGTATATATCTACATATATGTATGTATGTGTGTGTGTGTGTGTGTGTGTGTGTATATATATATATATATATATAGTTTTAATGAGTAAAAGCACCAGTTATATAAAAAAGGAAGAGATTTACAGAACAGAGTTATATAAGATTTTTAAATACATTTTTCTCATTATATATAATAATGGAAATATATGAACATTTTAAACACTAGCTAAATGGAAATTATAAAATAAATTATTCCTATTTCCCATGAAGGACTATCATATAATTATTCAGGGGACATGTAAAAGAAATGATGACTGATAAAATACTTAAAATTAAAGTAAAAACTGTAAATATCAAAAATTATTTCTACAATTTTCCTAGTAAGTATTTTTTAGTACAAATCTAGTATAAACACATAATGGAATACAAATATATAACATGATTTCATTAAATATATAGATTGCATATACCTGTTCAACATGAATTCACATGTGTGAATAGTAATAGCATAGATACTTTTTTCTTATATAATTTTATATTTTCTGTTATTTATGTTTGTTTCATGAATGTTTACTACTAGTGTAATTAGTAAAGCATCCATAACTGTAAACTACTTTCTCTGGTGATAAAATATATTAATGGAAAATGCTGTTTTAACCGAAATAAAATAACATCCTTTAATGCTTTTTCATGAATATTATTTTTGTTGTTTCACTTTCCATTTCTAAAATGCCTGAATTTCACTATATGACATTAATCGCAATGCTTTTTAAGCCCTTCACCAATATGCTGTTTTCACATTAAGCATTTCAAAATTGGAAAAGCAATATCCTCTTTGACTTAATGACTTAGACGTTGACTTAGATGTTTAATCATCTACTATCTCATATGCAGGAAAGTATTTTTAACTCCGTAAATTTTTTATGTTGGAAATTCTCTCATTTGCTCTCTTTTTACATCTCCATAGCAGACATGCCATCTATCCAGCTGTTAGCAGACTTTCAATGAAAGTTTTTGTATTTTTTTCTTAAAGTTTTCTCGTTTTATTTTTTCTTTAAAAGAAGGCTTCTATTTCTTTTTCTACTCAACACTAACATCCTTGAGGACTGGAGATGCTCATTAAGACTAAACAGAAAATGAGTGTTCTTTGCTTGCTAAACAAATGTTCCATTTCTTTGCAGAAATTTATTTTAATGCAAAAGACACATTAACCTCCTTCAGCTAAGTATCTAAAAAAAGCAAATGACCCCCAATTAATATCACAAAATGCTGCAAGTAAATGCATAACTAAGCTGTTCACTTTCCAAATGACAATAATCAGTTAGAATATATAAATCTCCCACTGTGCCCTAGCACTAGAGCAGGTTATTTGATTAATTACCACCCTACCTGAGAGATGCTTTGCCCTCTATCCAAGCCTCTCAAATCTACTCAAACAGCTAATTTCCATTTTTAAGTTCAAAGTTGTTTACTGAAATCAGACAATTCTACATCCTAATGAAGAGTTCCTAGACTCCACTGGAGAGTCAATGTTGAATAATTATAGCAATAGAAAATAAAATTTTGTTTACAAATACAAATAAAAGATGTTATATAACCTAGAGATGGCTACTATCTAAACAGGGAGATATTGTAATGGAGCAACTTTTATTATCTCAAAGTATATCACTGGAATCTCCAGTGGCATGGAAGATTTCTCTTTTCATTTTTATATATATAAAGGAATAGATAGCATTCTATATTTTATAATCCTGAATATCTCATTAGACATTATATGCTTGCATTGAGGGGTCTTCTTACCTCAGTGTGAGAAATAATGTGTTTCCCAAAGAAGGGTCCATAGTACTTTAGCAGGATGCTCTAGAAAGAGATGTCCTATGGTGCTATAATTTGGAAGGCATTATAGTCTGCTCTTGACTCCATCCCCATTCAAGAATACATAACAGTATATATTTTAACTTTAGGAGGTTTGGTAGGAACAAACCTACTTGCTCATTTTGACCTCAAGTTCCTTGAATTCATTCAAGCATGAACCCTGTTTGTAATAATACATTTTTATTATGTCTTCCATGGAATAAAGAAAAATTCTTTGGAACACAATTTGGAAAACATTATATAAATTTTTTTTCAATCAGGAGTATGTAAACATGTGAAAATCATGTGAAATTGTGATTAGCATCAAAGAAAGACCCCATCATCTTTTTGGATGTAACAGCTTCTCCCAAATTCTCATATTAAAGTGCTTTACCAAGATTACATCTTTTTTCTTTTCTTTTTTTCTTTTTCCATCTCCTATTGTTATTGTTATCATCATCGTCATCGTCGTCATCATCATCATCATCATCATATCACCATCATCATAATCATCATCATTTTGGACTGAATGCTTCACAATCTACCCTTTAATGAGAATGGTCAAAGTTAAAGTGAATACCTTTCAAAATCCTCAACTTCCAATGTACACTGCTATATAGAGAACCTTTAATAAGAAAACATATATCAGTCATGGATTCAGGTGTTAGATTCAAGTCCTGGATATGCCTTGAGATCTTGGGAGAATCTGCATGCTTTGGTTTCTTCATCCACATTTGGGAATAAGGGCAACTCCCTTATGAGACTTTCTAAGATTAGATGGCAAGATGTGAAGAAGTTACTACATAAAGGACAATTCTTTGGAACTGAGTTCTATAATAAATACATTCTTAACAAAGCACCGTAAGACCTGTGCTTGACTAACTTAAAGAAGAGAAAGTTTGAATTTCCTGTTTTCTCCTAACAACTTTTAAATAGATTCAGGTATAAGAGGAAGATGTGTCATAATATACATCCTGAGGATTTTTTTTCTTTCCTTGCAGTTCTAATGATGAAATCAGAATCCTTACACACGCAAGTTTAGGTCACTGCTACTTAGCCACATCCCAGCCCCATTTTTAGGATATTAGGGGATAAAGGGACTCGGGGAGCTTCTAAGCAAAAATACTTTTGAGCATATAATTGCATTTTCTGCATGGTACCATTTTAACTTACACGAATTGGCTTAGCAATAATGGAAGATAGGTGCCTCAATTTGACCCTATCCAGAATGAAAAAATACCTCCTGGGCTATGCACACAAGTTTTAGATAGCAGAGAAATTTAGGATGCTATTAGATCCAAGAAACAATGGAATCCAGATTAGACAAAAACTAATTAGTAAAAACTAATCTCAGCTTCTGTGTTCATTGCTTCTTCAACAAACAATGTGTTTGAGGGAATAGGATGATATTAGAAAAACATTGAGGATCACATGTGATGCATCTATCCAGAGAAACATGTGATTGGAAACTATGCAGAGAAGCTATACAAGAGAGCAATGGCTCAAATATAAAGAAACCAAATGGTAGCATATTTCTGAGCAAGTGATGGAGAAGAGAAAGGAGGATGTGTTTCACTTCAACATGGAAAAATTTTCCTGGAGCAGAATGTTGTACACAAGTATCACTTTTCCTTGCTAACGAAGCCAATGGATTATAAAGGATGGTATGCATATAATAGTAGCAGGAGAAAGTCTACTTATTGACTTTCAATTTTAAAAATCAAATTGGAGACAAATATAGAAACGTAAAGCAAAATTATAGTATGGAAAATAAATGTTATAAATTTTTAATGAAAGTTATGGTATACACCCGTAATCCCAGCAACTCAGGAGGCTGAGGCAGGAGAATCTCCAGTTTGAAGCCAGCCTCAGCAACAGCAAGGCACTAAGCAACTCAGTGAGACCCTGCCGCTAAAGAAAACATAAAATAGGCCTGGGGATGTGACTCAGTGGTCCAGGATGCCTGAGTTCAATTCCTGGTACCTACCCCATCAAAAAAAAAAAAAAGAAAGTAGTGGTATAAATATATTAAACCTTAGAAGGAGAAAGAGAAATGAAAGAAAGACTGAAGAGATGTTAAATATCTTAACTTTTATAAGAGGAAATTAACTACACTGTCTAAAAGGTTAATGGATTCACAGAAAAATTAATGTGGCAAACAGGTGTGTGAAAATAAAATTATAAAGAATATGTGAGATAGCTGAGGGGAACAAAATCAAGACCAGTAGAAATAATCAAAATTCTTTATCTTATATCCAGGAGTAAATAAATAAATCTTAAATTTGATAATGTTAAAAAATTGGGTACTGGGTGCCATGCCACATACCTTTAATCCCATTGACTCAGGATACTGAGGCAAAAGGATTGCAAGTTTTAGCCAGCCTTAGCAACTGAGTGAAACTCTGTCTCAAAATTAAAAAAAAAAAAAAAAGAAAGAAAGAAAGCAACACCTGAGGATTTAGATTAGTGGTAGAGCACACCTGGGTTCAATCCTCAGTACCACCAAAAAACCAAACAAGCAAATTTAAAAAGCATTAAAAAATGGAGTGATATGTAAATAAAACCAGAAAAATAAAACATAAATTCTAAAAATTAATTACTTATATGGGTGAACTAAAGATAGAGATCTTTTAATTTCATACTCATCTGTACTGATTGCACATTTTATACATGCTTAATTTTAATTAAAAATTGTTTACCCACCTGCAGATTTGGATCATTTGATTTGGATCATGTATTTTTATCTCCCTTTTCTTATCCTTTACTGAAATACTTCCCTAATTGCTCAGCAGTCTCAACAAACTGTTCTTATTCTGTTTGTTTTGATCCTGCCTAGGTTTATTGACCTTTACCTGGGATTGAACCATATCAGCTGATACTGATTGTTCCTGCTGAGTGAGCTGCTGCTCTTCACTTTTGCACAGAGAAACTTCTAGGACACTTGGCATCGGAAGATATTAGCAAATCCAGAAAAGTTCCTCTGAGTTCTGGAATTCAGAAAGCTACCCTAGGGCAAAAGGACACTTGTGTACATGATCTGAGATAGTAAAATTTGAGCCAACAACCACTATACAATAGAAAACATTACCAAAGGGTATCAAAACCCAACAGCAAATTATATATATATATATATATATATATATATATATATATATATATATGTGTGTGTGTGTGTGTGTGTGTGTGTGTGTGTGACTAATAATAATTACAGTCAACATTTATTGAATTCCTGTACTAAGACAAAGTGATAGATGTTTCTCAATGTTTGTCACAACACACAATACAAACACACATTTTACCTATAAGCCACTTTCAATCTAAGATTTTGTATGTAATTTTGATATCTGAATATCACAAAAAGTCAATCTGAAACTAAGAGAGATCATGTGATTTTCTTAACAAATTCCAGGGTTGCCTGGCTGCACTAGGAGCATTTGAAGAGAAATAATATTAAAAACACACGGGGCACCAAGATCATAAAAAGGAGAAATATTCTCATCACTCATTCCAGTGAAAACCTGTGACCTTCACCGATTTTGTGATTTTTTTCCACACTCTATGACCAGTGAGCAAGTCCTATGTGTTCTCCCTTGACATTTAGCTAGGATCCTGCTACTTTTCACATCTCCATGGCTGGTGCCCTAGAAGAGCTGCAGTCTCTTTCATTCCCTGCAACAATGGCCACCATCTCATTTGCTCTCCTGCTTCTACTCCCGCTGCTCCTCTCCACACTGTTCAAGAGCCTCCATGTTTTAGGTAGTATTTTTGCTGCTGTGACTAAAGGATCTGACCAGAACAACTATAGAAGACGAAAAGTTTATTCAGGGGCTTACGGTTTCGGAGGACTTAGTCTATAGAAGGCAGTCTCTATTTCTCAGGGTTCAAGGTGAGCCTGAACAACATGGCAGGAGAGGGTGGTAGAGGGAAGCAGCTCAAATCACAGGGACCAGGAAGAAGAGAGGGAGGGAGGGGGAGAGGGAGAGGGAGAGGGAAAGGGAGAGGGAGAGGGAAAGGGAGAGAGAGAGGGAGAGGGGGAGAGGGAGCAGGGAGAGGGAGCAGGGAGAGGGAGGGGGGAGAGGGGAGAGGGGAGGGGGAAGGAGGAGAGGGGGAGGGGGGAGAGAGAGACTCTATGCTGCAGATACAAAATATATACCCATAGCCACGCCCCCCAATTAACCCTTCCTCCAGCCGCACCCCACCCACCTCCATTACCACTCAGTTAATCCCACCAGGGATTAATTCACTGATTAGGTTAAGGCTCTAACAACCCAATCATTTCTCCCCTGAACCTTCTTATATTGTCTCACACACGAGGTTTTGGGGCACACCTCACCTCCAAACCATAACACTCCAGAATAAACTTTAATCATGAAAATAAAATCAAATAACTCTTCTTTTTTTTTTTTTTTTAATATGCCATTATGTAAAAATGTGAGTGTGTAACTGATGTGATTCTGCAATTTGTATTTGGGGTAAAAATGGGAGTTCATAACCCAATTGAGTCAAATGTATGAAAGATGATATATCATGAGCTTTGTAATGTTTTGAACAACCAATAAAAAAAATTTATATATGACAGCAAAAAAAAAAAAAAAAACAAATAACTCTTCTTAAACTTAAAATGTCTCAAGGCTTTCTTTCTGCACTGAAAATCTTCCATTCTACTATGATTCACAGGTTTCCATATGACTAGACAACAGTTGTGCCAGTCTTTCCTTTGTATACTAAGAGCCATCCACACCAGGCTTCTTGTATTTTCTTGAAAAGGTTTAGGTACCCCTGAGTCATTTTGAAATATTTCAAATATTACTGGTTGGTTTATGGTGATGCAAATATGACATTATAAATTAGGAATGCATGTGTGTCTTTAAAAATTGCCACTGAAGACATTCGAGATTTACTGAAGACTATGTAAGTTCCTATGTGTCATACTTTTTCCCAGAATTCAGTGTTATGAAATTTCTCAAAATTGGCTTGAAATATCTTAAAACAATAGATTTTTCTTTATTTGTCAGATATGCAGTATCTGTGTTCAATGTGAAGAACAAAAGCTAAATTTACCTAGTGGTTGTCAATGCTAAATTTGCCAATTTTTAAACATAGTATTACTTTATTTTATATATAATTTAATTTTGAAACAGTTCTAATACACTTTTAAAAGAAAATAAAAATATCCCAAGGGCATTCTTTATTACCATGCTCAGTTGGATTATCAATTCATTAAATTCCTTACATTCAAAAATTATTATATTCTTATATTACCAAGGAGCTATTGTATACTACATAATGTTTAGTATATTATGAAAGTATTTTTAAGTAATCTGAAAATTATGTCTTATCCTCAAGAATAAGGGACCAGGAAGCAGAGAGAGAGAGAGAGAGAGAGAGAGAGAGAGAGAGAGAGAGAGACTATGCTGCAAATACAAAATATATACCCATAGCCACGCCCCCAATTAACCCCTTCCTCCAGCCACACCCCACCTGCCTCCAGGTGGGATGTATAAATGGATGTCAAGTTAAATAACATGATAGTTAAGATTTAAAATATTTTGAAGAATGGTAAGATGGGTTTATCAAGTAAACTTCACAAAGCAAGGGAGAATTTAGGTTGAAATGAAGAAAATAAAAGAGAATTGAGATAGGTAGAACATATTTTCAGTATCTGAAACAATACAAAGAAATAAAAATCTATATGCTGTTTATAGGACTGTGGACCTGAAGGCAACTATTAATATTTGGGTGGATTTTCTAGTGAGCTAAAAAACTAGGGCTTTTTTATGATGCTACTTGACAGATAGCACAATGTGTTGTGCTAAATTTCAATGATGACTTTTGTTTTATTTATGTGACGATTATTGTATGTCAAAGATATTTATCAGGACATTTTGTATACTGTGGAATTCAAAATTGAGATGCATTCCCCCCACCCCCGACTTAAGTTGAAGTTATTTTTAAGAGGGCTGTATTCCTTTAGATAAAAATATTTTTTTCTATTTCAAAGTTGTTAGCATTCAATTTAAAATGAGTTTATCTGTATTAGCAGACAATATGATCCTGTATCTAGAAGACTTCTAGATCTGATAAAGAAATTCAGTAAAATAGCAGAATAAAAATCAACATAATAATCAATAGCTTTCCCATATACAATAATGAATCAACTGCAAAATACATCAGAAAAATAATCCAAAATAGCTTAAAAAAAACCAAACAAACAACAATAACAACAAAATAATTAAGGTTAACATAACCAAGAAGGTAAAAGACCTTTTCGATAAAATGGTAAAACACTGAAGAAAGAAGTTGAAGAAGATACTAGAATATCAAAGGCCTCCCATGTTCATGAATAGGCAGAATTAATATTGCTAAAATGGCTATTTTACCAAAAATGATCTATAGACTCAAAGCAATCCTTATCAAAATACCAATGATGTTCTTTACAGAACTAGGATGAAATATATCCAAAAATTCGTATGCAAGAATAAAAGACCCAGAATAGTGAGAGCAATTTCTAGATACCTGATTTCAAATTATTCTACAAAGTCATAATTACAAAAACAGCAAGGTTCTCACATAAAAACAGACACAGAGATCAAAGGATTGGCCTAGAAGACTCAGAGACAAACCCACCTAGCAGTAGTCATCTGATTTTCCACCAAGTTGACAGAAACATACCTTGGAGAAAAGACCTCCTCTTTAACAAATGGTGCTGGGAAAGCTGGATAGTCATATGTAAAAGAAGGAAACTAGATCCCACCTCTTATCTGTACAAAAGTCTATTCAAAATGGATTAAAGACCTAATTACAAGATCAGAAACTTTGCGATTGTTAGAAGAAAATATCAGGGAAACACTCCAACGTATAGGTACAGGGGAAAACTTCTTGAACAGGACTCATATTAGTTCAGGAAATAAAACCAAGAATAGGTAAACAGAATGGTATCAAATTAAAAAGCTTTTCGCATAGCAAAGGAAACAAAAAATTAAAGCGACAGTCTACACAATTGGGAGAAATTCTTTGCCAGCTACTCTTGCATCAGAACATATATAGAACTTTATATCCAGATTATATAAAAAACTCAAACAACACCAATACAAATAAACAAACAACCCACTCAGTAAATGGGTGCAATAAGTAATCAGACACTTTTCAAAAGAAATGGCCAACAAATATGGGAAAAAATGTTCAACATCTCTGGCCATCAGGGAAATGCAAATCAAAACTACATTGAGATTCCACCTCACTACAGTCAGAATGGCCATCATGAAGAATGCAAATAACAGTCAATGCTGGTGCAGGAAAAGGATCTCTTACACACTATTGGTGAGAGTCTAAGTTAGTACAACCACTAAGGAAATCAGTATGAGTTTCTTTCAAAAAAAAATTCAAAAATAAAATTCCCAGATGATCCAACTACACCACTTCTACTTATCCAAGAGAATTAAAGTCAGCATACTATAATGATAGATGACAATAGCCACGAAATGGAAACAGCCTAGGTATCTGTCACAGATGAATGGATAAAGGAAATGTGATATTTGTAAACAATAGGGTATTATTCATCCATATTTGTTAAAAAATTAAATTAAATCATTTGCACGGAAATTGATGGAACTAGAGATCATCGTGTTAAGCAAAATAAGTCAGACACAGAAACAAAAGTATCACATTTTATCTTATCATGGAGGCTAGCAGAAGAGGGGAAAAGTGGACTTCATGGATCTAGAAGGGAGATGGTTAGTGTAGAGGATGGGAATTGGGGTCTGGGGTCAGGAAGATATGGAGAGGTAAGGAAGCAAGAGTATGAAGTGGGAGGAAGGAAGGGAGATTAAGAGGAGGTAGGGGGAAGTAAGACCATGCAAATTATGTTACATACTTGTATGAATACGTCACTATGAAACTCTGTATCCTGTATAACTAATATGTACCAATTAAAAAAAATGGGAATGAGTTTTATATTCTATTTTGATGAGTGTCCATATTAGTGTGAGGTCCTGGGGCACTCTAGAGATTTATTCTGGAAAAGGCCATGGCTCAAAGTAGACACAGTCAATATCATATGGGCCTCAAATGACTCCCAGCTGATTGTCCAAGTCTTTGGTTTTGCTTGTGGCAGTACTTCCATGAGCTCCCTATAATTTCTGTCCTTCCCCTATTGTCCCATTCTCCATGACAGATACCAAATAGCACAAGAATATTTGGAAGAAAGAATAAGTCTTTTTATTTTTCATAACCAAACATTAATCTGCAAATTACATTTGTTTCCTGTGTTGGTTCCATAAGGAATAACCTAATGGACTCATAATAGACTGTCATTATCACATCAGCAAAAAGTAAGGTGCCTTTAGTAGGATAAACTATTATATTACAATTAAGAAAGTCCAGTGGACTCATTGGCATTTCCACAAAATTATACCCAAATGCTTGATTATGAAAATCGTTGAAAGAGGACCATAATTAAAATACCTCTGTCTCCAGCAAGAAGAAATACTTCCAAACAAAGCAATGTGACTTTCCCATAGAAAACTTTTATTTTTATGATACAAAAGATGTCCTTTCTTCGTTGAGAAACAAAACAGTTTTAAAAACTTTCTATGCATGAGGCTTTTGGAAATGGAAAATATGAATCAAATTCAAGGCAGGGCTTTTCCTGAAGGAGAGGAGATTTCAGTGGTGGCAGATAAACAAACATTTACCATTCACTCTGCATTCATGGTTAGAGATAAACCTAAGGTCCTGCCAGATCCCATAGAATTAATGGAGGTGGGAAAGAAGAGGTCACGAAAGGGTTTGTAGAGAGAGTAATAGCTGACCGAGTATTTAGGAATATGTGGGTCTTCATCAGGGAAAAATACGTGGTGGTCTTGTGCACCTTTCAAGGGTGATGGATGACATGGGCCCTAATTTATTTCAAGCACCGGCAGCATGTGAAAATTATAAGAGAGGATACACCAAATAGTGAGAGCAAGGGCTCCATGAGAGAAAGCAGAGAGTGTCAGTCATGCCATGTCAGGGGTCGTGGTAACCCAGTTAGGGGAGGTGCTGGGCTAAGCAGACAGAAGATATGTCTATAGTTGATGCCATTGAGTACTATAAGCAGAAGAATGCAAAATCAGATTTCTATTATTAAAATCAGGTTGACAGTCCGTCCCTTTTGGAGCAGAATCTTTGCCTATTATTATTTCAAGAATGGATGGTTCCTTCCCCAATTACAAAGGTTCTGCTTGCAGGGATGGAATCTTCTTATCCTAGTGGTTCAAACAACCTGTGGCTATTCTGACCTGGTTTTCCTTAAATGTTACCATGAATTCAGCTATGTAGCTATGTTTTTATGCCTTCAAACTCATGATTCTTGCTGTGTTTCTTTCCAGATAAAGGAAAATTGCAGAATTTATAATAGAAGAGTCATTTTGAACCTTCAGTAAAATATTCACTGGACTTCCAAACAGAGTGCTTTTGTGTCATTGTCAAATTGCCTCAAACTCAAAAATTAAAAGGAAAAAATCAAGTCACTTCTTTCGAAATCTGTGAAGAGGCCCAGTTAATCACATTTCCTAGTACCCATGCTTTTGGAAATGTGATATTTCAGGTTCATACTTTACCTATTTGACAATTTACAAATTACCTTTCAATAAGAAAGAGGCTGAATTCCTTTGCCCTTGCTAGCTCTGTGTGTTCTTTATATAAAATACCTCTTGTTACTTGTATAATGAGACAACTCTGAGATATCAATGCGGCTATGAATTTACAGAGAGTAAAAATAAACATCCAAAAGGATCATTCTTATTCAGCCTATTTTTCCAGTTCTGTCAGTCATGTTTTTTAAAATATGAAACAGGAATACGTTTTTCTCCATCAGAGTTCATAATTTTCTTCTTAAACACAGATATTGGGTATCGCTTTTTTGATACTAAAACCCATTGCCCAGAGTCTTCTGGAGATAACACTTTCTATTTCACCGACTCCTCAGTTGGTTTGATGACAGCATCCACTTCAAATTACACTTAAGAGTAATGCCTCCCCACCTCACCCCCAGGATCTATCACTGTGGGCTTCTGCCTATTTGCAGTTGTGAGCTCTTGCTGTTTCATTTCTACTTTTTCCTCTAAAGACAGAAACTGATGTTTGAAACTAACATTTCTGAAATTAACAGCTAAATTTGTGTTGTGCTTATTATACTTCAAAAAGGCTCTGAGCTCTTGATATATGTAATCCTCGGAGTGACCCTGTGAAGGTCCTATTGCAATTATCTGCATTACAGAGACCACCAAGACACAAAAAAGTTCAGTAGCTTGCTCAAGGTCATACAGCAACTGAGAAACTCTGAAGGTAACCTCCACCATCTGTGCTCTTAACCACTGTTCCAATGCTAAAACAATGAACCTATCATCACCTTCATATTCTTAAGAATGACATCCATTTATATAAACAGTACATAAATTCACATTGGCACTACTCTGAGAGGTGGGTAACCTGGCGATGTGACCCTCGTTTTTCTAATAAGAAATCTGAGATTGTTCCAATCGCATAAATCAGAGATTCAGCATTTGGAGTCAGCTCAGGCACAAAACTCTCTTTTTAACTCCACGTCTGCCAACCAAATATTGTTACTTTACCTCTGAGGATTGAGTTAGAAGCAAACAACTATCAAATAACTTTATACATGCTGATATGCTCTCCAACAAAAGCCCATGCCTACTATGAGTTTTGCATAGACTACCATTTAAAAGATAACATTTGGTGTAATTTGAAGTACATCCTCAGTGTTCTCACTACACACACATACAAACTAGTAAACATGAGGTGATAGATGTGTTAATTAACTGGATGTGTCATAGTAATTTCACAATGTATATTAATGTAGAATCATTACATTGTATACCTTAAATATATATATATATATATATATATATATATATATATATATATATATATATATATATATATGATTTTTATTTGTAAATTATACCCAAGTTAAAGTTAAGCGGGAAAATTATTTGCTTAACATTGAAATAAATTTTAAAAATAAAGAAACAGATATTGGAAATATGTTTTTCACTTCTGTACATGTTTTCCCAATTGGCAATTTGAGTGCAGGTTATTAAATTTCTCCATTAACCCTCTGCTTCACATGGTTTCTCCACTCAGACGCCGTGTGAAATGAGCAAGTTCCTTAACTTTTTGTTCCTCGGTGGTCTCTGCAATGCAGATAATTGCAATGGTAGCTTAATGGGGTCACTCTGAGGATTACTTATATCAAGGGCTATTTTCTGTATTCCATTCCCTAGAACAAATTAATTCTCTCCATACTTATTCCTTGAAGAACTTCTTTGTACCTGGCACACTTCTAGTTGTTTGAGGGATACAATGAAAGAACAATAAGACAGAATTTATTTCCTATGTTTAGCTAACTTCTAAAAGGAGTGGAGGTGACAAATTTACACAAATAAGCAAAAGATATATAATAGACCAGTTAGGGATTAATGACATAAGGGCAAACAAGGAGAATGAAGTTGGAGAATGACAGAGGGTACAATTTTAAGTATGTGGATGCTAAGGAGTTGACACTGAGCAAAGAACTAAAGGAAGAGGAAAAGGGAGATACAGAGGTACCAGAGAAGGAGCATTTTAAGAAGATGGAATGGGACATAGGGGAGCATGTCGGTGGGTTCTAGAAATAACAGGTAGGCTGGGGGTTGCAGCAGAGTGATGGAGGGTAAGAGTAAGTGTAAAATAGGAATCTACCGGAAAATCTGGAACACAGGGGTGATCTGATTTAAATTTTACCAGGAACATTCTGACTGTGAATTAAGAACATGTTATAAAAGGGCCGGAAGAAAACAGGATAATCTCTTAGCTTCTGCAAAATCCAGTTGGTGGTAGTGGAGATGATGAGACAGGGTTAATTTCTGGGTCTACTTTGAGCAGAGAATAGACAGTATTTGTTGATGGACGGTAAATGTTACATTAGAGAATGAGATGAGTAAGGATGATGTCACATGTTTGGCCTTAGAAACTGAAAAAAAAGGGAAGATGATAGAAAAGTGTGTTTAGAAAGAAATAAAATAAATTAACCCAATAACAAATAAATAAATGAAATCTTTGATGAATAAATGAACTAAGTGGATTCAGCTTCAAACACAAAGAACAGTCTTGAATGACAAAACAGTTTTCTGTAAAATAACAAAGAAGTTACTCATTGATGAAGACAAGTACTATCTGGTTTTATGCTCATGACAAGAAATTCTTTAAAGGGTAATTATAGAAAGATTCTGAATGATTTAGGCTGATTTCCCAGAATATATTCTCCTGCCCCACCAACACTCAGAATTTCTCTTTTGTTCTTTTTAAAATAAGAATGTGATTCCAAATCAAAAAATCTGTCTTACTTTCAACAAAGCAAATCTTTGGTTGTGTATATGTAATTTTAAACAAATTGGGGAAAACATCTTAATCTAATTCCTCAAAATTCTGCAAGACATGAGTTGAATTAAGTCAATCTTGCTTAATTGGGAAATAATAATAGCTAATATTGCCTTTAGGCTCACATATATTACGTACATGTGATCACCACTAGCAGTTTGCATACATACACAAACCAATTTATTGGCAAGAAAATGTCCTATGTGCTTTCTGAGGTCATCTGGCTATCATCATTCTTGAGTAGACAATTCAGTTGCTATTACTTCCTATTTATTTAAGTAGAAACTGAAGTTCAAATAAAGGGACTTGTTCAAGGTCACCCATTAGAAAGTTGTTGAGTTAGACATGAATATTTTAGGTACTAATTCACTCCCATCACAGTCAGACATTTTCCCAGTATAAATTATATAAACATTAATTCTTTTGCAATCCCATACATTTATTTCTCTCTCTGTTTTTTAGTTCACATATTTAAAACATACCTGTCAATCTCATTGATGACATTTTTGGTACCAGTGGCCATGTTCCACTAGTAGATTTTCATGTAGGATTTGAAGTTTATCAGATTTGAAACAAGTTTCTGTTGTCCTGAGGATGCATTTTTCCCTCTTATCTGCTATCAAAATCTCATATTAACCCTTCAAATTCACATTTAAAATGTATAGGATTTATTGTGTTTGACAACCTAATTGCAAGAATCAATACCATAAAGGGTGCACAAGTGGAAATAAATAGAATTCTATATTCATCACATCGCAAAATCATTCAATGCTCATCTAACTCATATTTATAAACAGATGTCTTTTTGTCATGATTGTTTTATCAGTTAAGGTCCACTTTAGCTTCCTAGTTTCATGTCCCATGGAATTTTCTTTCTCTTTGGTTATATCTGTGGAAAGACCAAAGTACTATGGCAGTGTACCACTGAGACTGTAATCTTCTAAGGTGTTTTCGTGCTCAGACAAACTCATGAGAGCAGACACTCTGTACACTAATAATAGTAGTGTCATCCCTATATAATATCTTGACAACATTTTTTTTGCATTTGTTCATTCAACAGGCATTTCATTTTATTAATAAAATTGTGTGCCTTATGTTATCCAGGGCTGTTCAGGGTTTTTCTTAAAAGATAAATGGTGGAACTTGGCATGGGGAAAATCATTCTGTTATTAAAATGAAGCAGATATGGCTTAGGGGACAGGGTTCTCATATAGCGGTGTGTACTAGACTGTGTTAGAGTTTTAATGTACAAGATAATGAGAAGAGATAATAAGGGCATCATGAACCATTCAGTCCAGGTTCTAGCCTCGGAAAATGAACAGTGAGTCTCTTTCTTTCCTGAAATTTGTCACTGAGGTATTTTTAGCTCACCAAGAGTGAGTGACTCTGCTCTCTGAGCAAGTGGCTCACATGCTCCACTGTGGAAAATGCTATTTATTATTGATACCACTATGCATATTCTATTGCATATAAAATACTCTAAATTTTCTACTGGTGCCTTTGGCACAATGAAGAAAACTTTTTAAAAGGAAAACATTGCCTCATCTATAATAAATTAATAACAACTCAATATGTGGTTTTTAAAAGTAACTAAATGCATTCCAGCTATTTTGGAAGGGATTTTAGGCTATATGCAAATATACAGCTCTAAAAATTTCAATTTGGGGATTAGCATTTTGATGTTTTCTCTCCCTCAGGTAATGCTTGCCCTACCTAAAGTGTTTATACTCTTTCTGAAGTTCTGTATATGAACAGACAGAAAATAATTAATTCTCATTTGTAAAGTGTTTTATAGATTGCAATTTTGTGTTTTATAGTTTACATGCATTTTTCTCTTGTTATCAGCAGAGGAAACATCAGAGGATGGACTATCATTAATCTCAGGTTCGAGAGGAGTAATTTGAGTCTTAGAGAATTTGGTTCCCTTCATATATGGTCATAACCACAATTGAAGACATCATGCATATTCCAATCCCTTTGAGATTCTTTTTTAAGGCTCTAACCTCTATCCTGCCTATTGCCCCTGAACACTCAATTTAGATAGGAACTTCATCCAGCTCATCTGTTTCTTAAAATTGCCTCCCAGAATTTTGCAGTTAGACAACTTCTTTATCTCTGGTCTGCACTTAGTTCCTGGAAGTCTATCTTACCCTTGGTTCTCAATACACATGAGAAAAAAAAAAGTCAGATATAAAATAAATGAAGAAAAAGTAGTTCCTTGACTCTGAAGGAGGAAGTAGAGAATTCCTGGATCTGCAGGGCAAGATGCAGGCATTGAAGTCTTGATATTTCTTTGGCTTCTGCTGCATGGGTTAAAATTTGTGAATCATATTAACCATTGTGGTTCTCATTCTTCTGATAGAAAAAGTCGATAATAATCCTCATTCTCTGACAAAGCTATTATGAGAAGCAAATGGTCTGTGAAAGTGTTTTTTTTTTTTTTTTTTTTTGCTTTACACGGTTCTATGTAAGAGTATATAAACCACTATAATTATCATTACTACAAATCTCCTCAAAGGAATCAGGGGCAACTGCTTTACTGTTAATGAAAAAAAAAAAAAAAAGATGTAGGCCACAATGAACATTGCATTCTCTCTGTGACAGGTAAGAACCTTCCACACAAACACAGACATATGAGAAATTTCATATAGTTTTGCTTTCTTTAAAGCAATTTCAGTTTGTATCTGTGTCTCATTTCACCATATGGGTAGAATTTACAGAAGTACCAAGTTTTAGGATGCACCTAAGCATTAGGAAAAAAAAAAAAAAGGAAAAAGTAAAAAGTATGTCCATCCAAGATTCACAACAAATCTTTAATATTTATAAATATATTCATTTAATTTCTTTTTTCTGATTATGAAAGCAATAGGGAGACATTATAGAAAATATGAGAGGTTGAATAAGAAAATCAAATATTTATCATACATATAGCAAAAATAGCTTTATCAACTATATATGGCATATATATATATATATATATATATATATATATATATATATAAAGTTAATATATATGCCTTGAAATTATGTAATTTGTTCTTTTAGTAATTATAGAGAAAACATTCAGCCTTTGGTTTTTTGAGGATTGGCTTATTTCACTTAGCATAATGTTCTCTAGTTCCATTCATTTACCTGCAAATTACTAAACCTATTACAAGTCATTTAATTAATCTTCCTTTTGTAGACATCTAAGTTTTTTTAATATTAAAAATTACACTGAATTGAACATCTATGTACATAAATTTTGTCCCCATTCTAATTGTTTCACTGTAAAAAACAGATTAAGGAAAATTAATTATTTAATCAAAGAAAAACATATATTTGTGATTCTGTGTATATGATTTTTTTCCCAATTGATTAATGTTTAAAATTAAAATTTTGTAGTCATTCCATTGTTAGAAATCCATTTTATTCTACCAAAGCAATCTTTATGAAGAACCTGGAGGCCACTGGAATTAGCCATGTCTTATGTGTATTGTACTTGAGTTCTCCAGAGAAGCAGAAGGCAGAACTAATGGGAGATTGATTGATTGATATATACATATATTCATAGAAATATAAGAGGAGACTTATTATGTGACCTAGTTAAATTCATTTAGAGTACAACCATCTGCCATGTGGAAGTTGGCCAACCAGGAAAGAAAGGCAGGATTGGAGGGTGGAATGTCCTACAAATCCTAGAATCTGAAGGTCCTAAATCCAGGAGCCCTGATTTTTAATAGTGAAGACATAAATGTCTCCCCTCAAGAAGAGAGAGAATTTTCCCCTTTTCTACCTTTTTTTTTCCCCATCTGACCTTAATATTTAAATGATACCCACCCACATTGGCGAGGAAAGACTGCATTACTCTACTGACTCAAATTCTCATGTCTTCCAGAAATATCTTCATGGACACACCAGAAATAATATTTTAAATAATATCCAGATATCTTAACCCAGTAAGTTGAACACATAAAATTAGTCATTGAAAGATGACTATCTTTTGACTTTGAATAAAATCCAATGCTCTCTGGATTGCTGTTGATGCACCATGTTTAGAGACTGCATCAGTTCTGAAACCTGAGTCATATCACTCTTAGAACCATGAGTTCCAGTGATATCCCAGCCAGCTTTATTAGACACTCCAGTTTACCATAGGTTAGGTCCTGGTGATGCACATTCAAAATATATTTCAGAAAGTAAGACGTTCAAAGTTTTAGTAACAAACATGCAGTTCAGTTTTGTTACATGTCTCAAATCAAACATCATGATTTCCCCAAAATTGTACAGCAGCTGAAAGTCAGCAGGTTAATGCAAATGTAAAGCAATCCTAATAATACCTTATGTCTGATCTCATCTTACTGGGTTCCTTAAGAAAGCCACTTAAGTCTCTCCAGTGCTTCTGCAATATGATAGTGAAACAGCTGCTCTTAGCAGGTGGGATTCAACCTAACTAAACTCAAAAGACTCTAAAAGTAAAAGAAAGAACAAATGGTCAAAGTTTCCCTTAAGAATCAGAATCTAAAGTATTTTTATTCATGGTATTTGTTTCCTGAATATTATAGGCTGCCTTAAACAAAAGAAGAATTTATGCCTGTGTGCTATGGGGTGTTCTCAAAAAGCAATGAACTTGCTGTCAAAAAAAACTTTATTTTAGATCTGTTTTATCTGTTTCCTGCTATTGTGGCCAAGAGTAAGTCATTTAACCTTGAAATTTTCCTCATATTAAAAATGGTAAGAGTCACATGTTGTTGTGAGAATTCAGTATGAAAATAAATATGAAAGCATTTTGAAATCTGAGAAGTACCACAAGATAAAAGGAAATAAATATGCAAAAACTTTTTTGGTATAAGTCAGGAATCAAGCTCCTGACCAAAAATCCTATGTGTGATCTTTCAGGTCCAAACACAGGCAGTGAGAAAGGCTTTAGTTCATGGGGCAAAGCTGCCACTTCCACATCAGACACAGGGCAAAGCCCATACATTGCAGTCTCCAAAGGAATTGTAGCTCAGGACTCTCGGAGGCTCTTAGAAATGCCTGTTTTCCTCTCAATAGTTCAGGCACCTCCATGTGGAGGTCTCCTCATAGTGCACAACTCAATGACCCTTTTCTCCCCCCAACTTGGTACTTTCCTACACTTACCCCCTCCCTGAGTACCCCATTGCTTATCCTTGACCCCAGGAATAGAAGAGTGGATCCTTCTCTTTAGCCCAGACTCCCCAGATGAGCTCCCCCAGTGAATCAGACTAGAAATCCAGTAAGGTTTCTGGATCTTATGAAGAAAGCGGTCTAACAAAAACTGCTGATTTAATGGAAATTCATATTCTCTTGAACTCTCTGAAAAATTTATAAGTTCTTTTTCCAAAGATTTTCTACTTTAAGTTCATGTGGGTGTAGAATGGCTGGGCCACCTAGTAATCCTATACTTAACTTCTTGAAGAATTGTCAAGCTGTTTTCCATAATAGCTGTACCATTTTACATTCCCACCAACAATATACAAGTTTTTATTTTCTCCACATCTTTATAAACATTTGTTTTTTTTTTCCTTTTTTTAAAAAAAATAATTATCACCATCCTAGATGGTATGCAGAAGTATTTTATTATTTCATCATAGTCTTTTTTTTTTCTGGGGGGAAGGGGGCACCAGGGATTGAACTCAGGGACACTCAACCATTGAGCCACATCCCCAGCCCTATTTTTTTTTGTATTTTATTAGAGACTGGGTCTCACTGAGTTTCTTAGTGCCTTGCTTTTGCGGATACTGGCTTTGAACTCACGATCCTTCTGCCTTAGCCTCCTGAGCTGCTGGGAGTACAGGCATGTGCCACCTCTCCTGGCTTCATTGTAGTTTTGCTTGCATTTCTCTAATGACAAATTACATTAAGCACCTTTCCATGTGCTTGTCGGACATTTGTATATCCTCTTTAGGGAAATGTCTATTTAAGCTCTTTGCTCATTTTTAAAATGAGTTGTTGGTCTTTTTGTTGTTGAGTCATATGTGTTCTTTAAATAGTCAAGATTCTAAATCCCTTTCAGATATATAATCTGAAAACCTCACTTGCAGATATTTCTTTCATTCTATAAGCTATATTTTCAATTTATAGTATCTTTGGATGCACACAGAATTTGTTTCGAGGTAGCCTGCTTTTAATTTATTTTTAAAATAAATATTATCTATATTTTGTACCCTAATTGAATTGGTTCCTGATAACTCATTCCCATATTTTGAAACAATGGACTGAGCTGCCTTAGACATCTTACATGTTTTTATTTTTTAAAGTAATTTTTCTTTCATTTCTTTTAATGGCAGATCACTCTGCTGTGTTTTCCTAATTATACCACCACCTAAGCACTGACATTTTACTTTTTCATCATTTTATTTTTTGTGCATTTTTTATCTTCTTATTATATTAATGTAAAGAAGTTCCAAGTACTTTTTCACTTTTAATTATTTAAAAGTCACCTTATTACTGTTTTAAATCTGTTATAAAGGATAATTTGTGGTGGGAAACTGTGTAATCAGCACAAGTTTAAAGAAGGCCTTGGACCTCCTTCCTCTCACCCATGATTGCTCTTCCTTTCCTCACTCTCAGGACTTGATGTGATTTCTGAGTACTAAAGAAAGGGAGACAGGGAAATGAAAGAAAAAGTTAGAAGACTTGGAGTTGCATAGCCCACCTCCCATAACATAGTGTCCAAAGAATTTTCAACGATATATTACAAAGCATCGAGTTCATGCCCAGTGTCTTTTGAATCCCCAGTTACCTTTTTAAATAAGTTAGGATGGTTAACTATTTGAGAAGGAGGAAGGCAGGGTGGCGCTCCAACAGAATGGGATGGAGCTGGCTTCCTGGCTCTGCTCCTTAGAACCAGTGCGTGCCCTGACACACTTTTTCTTAACCTTTCTGGTCCTTAGTCTGGTCTCTCAGCTGTGGCACTTTATAAGCACACAAGAAAATAATAATTGTGAAGCTCTGTATGTGAAAAATAGTCACCCAATGTTAATTCCACTTTATTATCTTATAGTTCTCATTGCAAAAGGAAAGATCAGCTTATAAGTGTGAGAACTGTTCCTGTTGAGGTCAACAATATTTATATTGGATTTCTGCAAGATTCAGCTATATAACTTTTGTAAATAAAATGTTTAGCTCTCTGCAAACTACAAGGAAGCTTAGGAAAACCTATAAAAAAACACTTTTATGTGGCACAGTCTAATAAAATTCCCTCATCGTCTCTAAGATGTTTTACCCGCTACTTCTTCCTTATTTTTAGAACAAAAATCTAGAAGCTTTTCATTGCTGTAAAACAGAATTAGGAACAAAATGCTCTTAGATGTCACATCAGTATATATGAGACAGGAAAAAACAAGCAGAGAGGCAAAAGCTACCAAAGTAGAGGAATTAAAGGTGGCTGGTGTCATAAAATATTAAAGCATGGTTTAATCAGCAGTGAGATATGTAAGCGAGCTTAATTAGAAATACATATTATTATTTGACTTTAAAGTACAAAATTAAAAATTAAAGCAATCTTACAGGATACATAATCAGCGAGGAATAATATGTTGGAAAATGAGTCTGATGTTGTAATTGGTGTGTATAATTTAAAATTAATTAATTTTGGTTATCATACATGCAGGCAAATATGAAATCAACAAATTTTAAATATTAAACTCATAATTATAGTGACACTGCTATGTCGCTATCAGGAAGCAAGAGATTTCTCTCTGACATGTAGTCACTCTCAACTCTAATGTGCTGTTTCTGATCAAATCAAGGAAGTATTCTGTCTACAGGATGTCTGAACAATCATGATTATATGAAATGTGCCCACTCCTAAATTTCTTTTAATTAATATTCACAGTGATGTTTTTGCCTGTGTCAAATTTTCTTTCCTATCACATCTTAAATGAAAAAGGGACTTAATTTTAATTAACACATCATTGCAGGTAGTCTAATATTAATGTTCACTAAGCCCTTTATAAGATTCATTAACAACCATTTTGTGCTGAAAGGACCCAGGAGGCAGATAGAAAGTGGGGAGGCTATTTTTAGTGATTTTGCTATTGATTTTACAAAATACTGAAGACAGAAGCACATTGCTTTAGGAGTCCATAGTTAAGTAGGCATGAAGTCATGCCATTAAGTAAAAGAGAGAAGGAAAGAAAAGAAAGAGGGATAAATGTGCATCTATTTCTACATATCTATATGTGCTTTTATATAGTCACATGGATACTATATATATTCAGATAGGTATATATCTATGCATATATGTATATATGTATATATATACACTCACACATACATATCTTCATTTATATGTATATATGCATAACAGTGAAAAAGGGACTTAATTTTAATTAACACATCACTGCAGATACTCTAATATTAATAAATGGAGAGAGAGAGAGAGAGAGAGAGAGAGAGAGAGAGAAACCATTTTCTTACCCAGGATTAATATTGGGTAGACTCCATACAGGTGACGTAACAGAGTAGGAACAAAACCATGAAAATTGGAATAAAAATTAGATTTTATTGGGTTCACAGATCTGTATATAACATAAAGGATGATAAGCTAAAATCCTTGGATTTGAAAACAGGTGGCTGCTACCCTGCATTATCCAACTTTCCTCATCCACAACCAGTTTATAAGGTGATCTGAAATCCCTCAGCCATTCATCTGCTCATTTCTGGTATGCTACCGTCTCCTTGTCTTCTTCCACCATCCACAACATCTTTGCCTTTGACACATCTATCTTTGGCTAGATCCACTCTTAATGACTTTATTTTTTTAAGGTAACTTATGTACTCTGTTCCAGTGGTAAATTCTGGCACATGTAGATGATGTCCCAAACTGCCCCCATGTATTAGGAAGGACTGAGAATCCATATTTGGAGGCAGAAGCCTATCTTCAAAGGTAAACTTATGTTCCATTTTGTCAACTTCAACAATATCTTTTCTCACTGTAGCCTCTCCAAAAGTTATTGTAAAATGGAAGTAAGCAAAATGGAAGTGACAGGAGGAAGTCAAGAAAAGATAAAAAATGGTGGAGGCTTCTCAAACACCAGTTTATTTTTTATT
The DNA here is from genome assembly GCF_047511675.1 of Marmota flaviventris. Lineage (NCBI taxonomy): Eukaryota > Metazoa > Chordata > Mammalia > Rodentia > Sciuridae > Marmota > Marmota flaviventris. The sequence continues at coordinate 193,997,514 of NC_092498.1, forward strand.
TTTTTGGTCCTCAAGAATAGATTGACAGAGATCAAGAAGATATCAGCTGAATACTACCCTTCATGGATACCAGTTCATATGGTAAAAATCAGGATCTGGCTCTGAGTCCTTCATTGAACTTCTTTTGACCCATCATCTGGCTGCAACACTTAACATAAAATAAAAAGAACAAAAAGCAACTTTGTTCTATTGGACTTCCTCTTCCCATATAGTTGCTCCTGGGCTCACACTTAACCCATTTGGGTCCATTTGAATTTTGGACATGACTCTTCCCCATGTTTGTAGAAGGATATTATAGTTTCAGCATGTTCATTTGCTTCATGTAAATAATCTGTTCAGAAACTCTTGAGTCCTTGTAGTTTACTTCCAATTTCTCTAGTGTAGGAAAATATTTGGGCCACATGATATGGGAAGAAGAGGTAAAATGATAGTGTTTCTATTAGTTGATTGGCATAAGCAAAGAGAGATTATTTTCTTAGAAATATCCTTTGTTTTTATGCCACTGTAATTTTCAGGCATTTCCAGAAAATAAAGCAGACCAAAACGAGATAGATAGATAGATAGATAGATAGATAGATAGATAGATAGATAGATAATATGTGTAGGTAGTAATATTCATGCTCTCCAGAGAAACAGAAGCAATGGACATATATGCAGTTCTAGACAACACCACAAGACATGAAAATTAAAAAAGGCATGTGGATCAAAATGGGGTTAAAAAAAAAAAAACTACCCTTTTTAGAGATGACATGATTGTCCTTACAAATATCCTAAAGAATATATAAAACATCCTCATAGAGCTGTAATTGTATTCACTGAGTTCATACAACACAAGATTAAAATTCAAAAATTAGCTATATTTCTATATGTGGTCATGTATTGATTAATGACAAAGATATATTCTGAAAAATGTACCCTTAGACAATTTCATCATTGTACAAACATCACAAAGTATATATAAACCTAGATGGTACAAGTCAATCCCCTGACAAGGCCTTTTGATGCAATCAGGAGACCTAATAAACATAAGATGTATGAGGATGCTATGCTGCCAGTGTAACATGGTGCATGGCTTAACAGTGAACATTTTTTTTAAGAAGTAGTAACATTACACTTTAAAAATAACAATGAATAGTACAGTAAATTCATAAACTTATAGCACAATAGCTTTCTCTTTTCAAGTATTATGTTCTATATGCAACTACTACTTTATTTTATGACTCGTAGTCAACTAGATTGGTTTACACCAGCAACACCATGAACACATGAATAATGCATTGTGCTGTGACATTATGATGCTGACCTGGTCACTAGGTGATGGGAATTTTCCAGCTCTGTTATAATCCTAGGGGACCACTGCTATGCATGTGGTTTATCATTGACCAAAACATTATGTGGCAGCACATGAGTATACCAGCAATGAACTTGTGGGAACCCAAATTAAACATGACATCACCTATGATTGCTTCAAAAATGATTTTTCTAGTTGTAAATATAACAAAGCCTATACCTTACTTGTGAGATGAAAACTAAAAAAATGCTGATTTAGTGTGGGGTGTGGTGGTGCATACCTGTAATCCCAATTCCTCAGGAGGCCAAGGCAGGAGGATCATGAGTTCAAAGCCATCCTCAGCAATGGCGAGGCACTAAGCAACTCCATGAGACCCTGTCTCTAAATAAAATATAAAATAGGGCTGGGGATGTAGCTCGGTGTTAAGTGCCCCTCAGTTCAATCCCCAGTAACTTTTTCCCCACAAAAAAAAAAAAATGCTCATTTAAAAATAAGAATATAAATTGAAGAAGAGATGTTGTGTCCAAGGATTGGAAATATCAACCTGGCTAATATGTCAGTTCTCCCTAAATTGATTCAAAGATTTGACACAATTGCTATGACATCTCCTCACTATTTTATTTGCCATAGAGACAAGATCATTCTAAAATTTAAATGGATAAGCAAAGAAGGTAAAATAATAAAATTTCCAAAAAAAAAAAAGAATATATTAAGAGGAATACTGCCACCTGATTCCAAAATTTCTTATGGAGTTGGATCAAGCCATTGTGGTTGGAGAGTTAAGACGCTTTGATCAATGGAAAGGAATAGAGTACGCAGAAGTAGCTCCATGCCACATGGATATCTGGATAACTGTTTGCTGTTGTTGTTCAATAGCTTCATTGAAATAGAATGCACACATTCAGCAACAGACCCATTAAATTATACACATAAATATGTAAAATCATCACCACAATCAATTCAAAAATATTTAAAATATTTTAAAAATAAACCTCATGCACTTTCCTATAACACACCCCCAACACACACACACACACACACACACACACATACACACACACACAGACTCCCTACCCCTATCCCTCACTCCTAATCAGCCACTAATCTTCATGCTGTCTCTATAGATTTCTCTCATCTGGACACCTTGCATAAACAGAATATGATCTTCTATGATTGGTTTCTTTCAATTAGTATAAGGCTTTCAAGGTCCATCCAACTTGTAGTATATATTTCATATTTTATGGTCAAATAATATTCCATTGTGTAGCTATACCATATTGTGTTTATAGTCATCACTTGATGAAAACATGTGCTGTACAGTGAACTGATTTTGCCCAAATACCCAGAAATAATTAAATGCTGGAAGGAGAGCTTCTTGGGTGAATGGTGCTGAAGCTCTTGGTTTGCTAGGGCTTAGATAACAAAATAACTTAGACAACTTAGACTGGATAAGTTATAAATAATATAAATTTATTTTATTTTATTTTTTGCAGTTCTGGAGGCTGAGGAGTTCATGAGCAAGCTCACCAATAGATTTCATGTTCCTTATAGATTGTGCTTTCTACATGTGTTCACATGCTGGAAGACAGACCAGCTCCCTTAGGCCTCTTTAATAAGGACATTTATTCCATTCACCATGGCAGAGCCCTTGTGACCTAATCATTCCTAGAAGACCCACCATCTAATATTATTGCCTTGGTAATTATGTTTCAATATATGAATTTTGAAGGGACATCTATATTCAGACCATGGCATGTATCTATAGCCAAAAGTAATGAATCTTTTTACAAATCTCACAGTTGCTATAAAAATAAACTCAAATAGATTAATTTATAGATTTAAATATAAAATGTAAAAGTTTACAACTTGTAAAAGAAAACATAAAAGAAAAGTCTCTAGGACATACAGCTTAGTGAAGCTTTCTTAAGATGCCAAAAGCATGATACATAAAATAAAAATTTGGTATATTAGACTATATCAAAGTGAAATATTTTTTCTCTGAAAAAGATAATTTAAGAAAATAAAGATAAAGTATACCTTGGGAGAAAATATTTATAAACCACATACCTAATGAAGTACTCATCTACAATATGTATAAAAGACTCAAAAGTAATCATTGAAAAGCAAATCATCCAATTAGAATATAGGCAAGAGACATGGATATTTCACTGAATCAGATATGTGGTTGGTAAATAAGCACATGAAAATAAGTTTAACTTTACCAGCCAATTCCTACTTTAGTTAATTATTTCCTGCACAGCCATAAAATTATATATAAACAATTTATTATAGCATACATGAACAACAATACTTACTACTTACCAAAATATTTCTAAAGCCATTGATATCACTTTTTCTAAATGATTCTTTTTCTTATGGAGAAAATATTCAAAAGCAAAATTTCATGGTGATCATGATTCAGTGTTGTCCCTTCTGTATCACGTTTTCTACCTCGTTGTCCCTATTCATTTTCTCAATTGCAATGAAAAATGTTAATTAACAAACCTAAAATCTATAAGGTAATATGATATTTAGGTAGGAGAGCTGGCTTCTCCCTCGAAGTTGTGTAAAACCACTAGCTCTGTTTTTGTTTGTTTAATTTTTTGTTCATTCTTGAAGATTTCTTTCATTCACGAATATTCTAATGGCAATATCTGTTCCTTCATTCTGATATCAGTACCATGAGCTAAGCAGGTCACTGTCCTTAAGGTTCACTTATGGCACCTATATCTGGGATTCCCCCAATCCATTGATGTTCCTGGACTTCCAGGGAGTGGTATTCTTCACCTCTTCACATGAATGTCCCCACCTATCTTCCTGAATGGACACAGCTGGCAAAATGTACCTTGAAATGTGTTATTTTTGACATGATCATTGTTTATAAATAAGATCCATAACATAGATATATGACAATACATTTTATATAACTTATGTGTAATAAAAAAGTATAACTTTCAATGTTGTCTTTTGTACCAGTGAGGAAAACATAATCTTTTTTTTTTATCAGTTTTTGTTTAGTTTTCCTTCTTGGTTGTACAAATTAGCATAAATAATTAGGTTTGTAACTCATCTGAGATCAAATCAGTTGTTTCTAGGAAAATGAACAAACGTATTCCTCAAAAGACACTGGTGACCTTTGTTGGGCTTATTGGAAGTTCTGGCATAATATTAACTAGTAGCATAATTACCTTTTTATTTACTTCCAAGATACCCTGAACACTATCCCTAAACAGTATAATTTTGCATGTTTTTGACATTTATGTAAAAGGCCCTTCCTGTTTGTTATCAGTTGCCTTGTTCTTCTGTGCAATATTACATTTATGTCATTCACATCACTATTCAAGATTTAATATTCTTTTTTATTGCATTTGATTGCTGTACTCTATTCCAGTTTACACATACTACATATTTTCCATTGTATGGATTGACAAGTTCAGAATCTTTTTTTGTTAATTAATTTATTTTAATCAGGTATATATGACAGCAGAATGCATTTTGATTCATTGCACATAATTGCAGCACAACTTTTCATTTCTCTGGTTGTACATGATGTAGCATCGCACCGTATGTGCAATCATACATGTTCCTAGGGTAATGATATCCATCTCATTCCACCATCTTTCCTGCCCCCATTGCCCTTCCCCATCCCTCTCTCCCCTTTGCCCAAAGTTTCTCCATTTTTTCCCATGCCCCCCGCCACCATTATGAATCAGCATCCATTCAAATTATGGAATGCTTCTCAAATTTGCATGTCATCATTGCCCAGGGGCCATGCTAATCTTCTGTGTATCATTTCAATTTTAGTATATGTGTTGCCAAGCAAGCACCAGATCTTTTTTTTCAAGCACATTCTTATATACCCATTTACTAGCTATGCATTGCTACATGGCCACTTTCATTATATTCTATTCTTAGTTATAAGCAAGTAACTCAGTTAGTTTACATTCAAGGGTAGCACAGGAATAACACGAGATGGCACTTGTTAGAGGCAGTCCAGCACAACCTGTTATACCTATCTTTCCAAAAAAAAAAAAATGGAATCTCACTTTACAAATTCTATCTGCAAGATTTAATATTTATTGCCTGAATAATAGGAGTTCTACACTAGGAACTTTGCTTAGCATGAAAAACAACCTTTAATCCTCTTAACTATGCTGCAAGTATTATTATCCTCCTTTTACAACTTAAGGAAGTGGGACTCAGCGGGGTTAAATAATTTGCCTATGGAAATGCCAGTATGTGGGAGAAAACATACTGCAACCTTCAAAACCAATGTTATCAGCATGCTGTTTAAATATAATAATGGGAAGCACTGATTATAATGGAAAATAAATATTGCCATCGCTTATCTTAATCAGGATGGTCCCTCTTTATCTCCACCAAATGTAAAATGCAGTCAAATGACTTTCCTCTAGACTTTATGCTAGATGTATTCACGAGGGTTAAAAAAAAATGACAGTGCAACTTTACTTCATATTGCCATATATGAGTAATTCTATGACCTTTTGATTCTTAGAAATATCAGCCTGGAACCTATAACTCAATAATATGTAGCTGCTCTGAGCCAAGGTTACTATGATTATATAATTTACTGCAAAGAGCAATACCACTAGTTCTTTGTTACATTGGGCCAATCTTGGAGCAGACAATATTGGCAATAAATCTTATCAAACATTTGGACAGAAAAGCAAATGATATCTCATATTTTTACAGTTAGAATCAAGAGACTACCTTCTTTCACTGTTTGTTTTTGTTTCTTAAGTTGTAGGTTTTCTTCTTATAAAGGCTAGAATATGGAAGAACCTGTTATTGGCCAACTTATTCCATTCCTGACTCAAGGCCACTAAAGATTAGAGAGATATCTCATGATGTATAAATCTATGTATTTTGGAGAATGTTTTTCCAGATCCCCACATCTCTTCCTTGAAGAATTTTAATAACCTCCTAGCTTTGTACTCTCTGTTTTTGCTTTTATTCTTCCAATTATTTATTTACTTACTCCATGAATATTTATTAATTTTACAGGTGCTTTTTTTCCAAAAATCTTTTTAAAATGCGTATTTGATCATGCCAACTTCTCTGCATGATTCTTCATCATCTTCAGGACACAATCTAAAGACTAGAACAGAAGGCTTCAGACCTAACTGTCTACCCACCTCCAACTGTGAACACATAATCAGGGCATTACAAACAACTTGTCTATCTCAATGACTCTACTCTGTTTTATTTCTCTATTTATTTATTTATTTATTTTTTTAACCTTGTCACACACAACTTTTTGTTGTATTTTAAAGCCTAGGTAAAACCTTCCTTCCTTGCTATGATGCATGGCATTTTTGGTTGAAAAGCCAGCAAACCATTGAGATGATATGATTATGTTAAGATTTGCATTCATATGGATATTGGACTCCTGCTGTCCACCTCCGCCTGCTACAGGACTCCTGGAGAGTTCCCATTGGTTGGGGAAGTGCAGTAGGAGGGAATTCCGGAGGAGGGACTTCCTGTGGGGGTCCAGGAGAACACCGGTGTGTGGGTCGGTCGGCAATCTTCCCAGGAGGATATGGGGCATTGGTGGCAGTTTCAAAAATAAAGTTTGTTCCTGCTTGAGTGGCTCGTGATTTTGTGCCCAGCCAGACTGTGGCACTTTTTCATCTTATTCCCATTGCATTTTTGTATATAACTCTATCAGCACTTCTTAATTGTTCCTCTTTAATTCCTTTAAATAGATAGCCATGAATAGATTCCCACCACAAGAGATTTTTAAATAACAATTGTAAGCTAGAGTGATCATAAGGTTTTTACAGGGGCACACATTAATAACACTGAAGTTCTAAGGGTCTTCATGTAAATCACCTGGGCTATAACACAATCTTTCTTGCACCTATTGTGGAACAAAAATGCAGTTTCCCTTTACCAAATGGGGCACTTCACCTCAGCCTTCTTCTATGTTTGACAGTTCAATAACAAAAAGACACTTGTGTCAAATTAATGCTCTCAGATATCCATTTCTAGGGGCCATGAATATGTCCTCCAAAGAAAATTTTCCTCTCTTAGGAACTAGGAATGCTAAAGCTAAGTTCATGGTTTGGGGAACAAGAAGCAAAAATTACTTCATAGGTGAGTTGGGCCCCTTTTATATCCACTCCAACATATTGATCCATGTATTCTTATTCAGAGAATTCCATCATACATTTATCACTATTTTCAGACTTTTAAATACCTCAATCTTTATGGCATATTTCCAAAACTTCTTCTGTTGTAGGCCATTTCATCATTATTGAAAGCCAAGTCTCTTCCGGATAATTGGATACATAGTAGTTCGGGGAATACCAAAAGTGTGGGGCCCATTGCCCACTTTCCTTGTAAAATGATACTTTTCACTATTGTAAAATGGTAGTGGGTAGTGTTGAGTGTCATCCCATGGCAAAGAATAAATCACTCTGTCAGTTGAAGTTGAGACTAATGGTAGAATTGTGCACAAGGAAGACAAATTTGCATTCTGAACAGACTCTATTTCTATAAGGACAGACTGCTCTTCTTCCCATGATGGAAGAGGTCCAAAATAATCAAACTATCACTAGGTGGCTGTCTGATCCTCCCTCCACTCTCAATCCTGGGAATGATGCCGTATCAGTGTTTGGATTTGACCTCTGCTATTGGCAATTTGCGTACTCAGCAGGTACAGCAGTCAGATCAGCTATGGTGTGCAAGGTTTCATGTTGTTAAATTTACATGGATCCTTCAGAGCTGCCAAAATAGCCATGTTTTTTGTGAGTCCATTAATCAAACACTGGATAACTGAAAAAATGAATCTCACTGATGACCCCAGGATAAGTCCTCTTATCCACATGGCTACCGACAATCTGAGTCATATTAAATTCTATAAGCACTTTCGTGGGACACAAATATATTCTCATTCTATTTCCATTCTAAGAAACATTCACAGTATTCATCTCTAGAATTCCTAGTTACTGATTTTTCAAATTTATTAAGTAACTATGGAGACTCAAATCAGGTTTATCTCCCCTGACCTAGGATTTATCTGATTATATAGTTCAAGAAACACAGTCTGTATTTTTACTGTGGATTCTGTGAAAAATTAGTTACTAGTCACTATCCCATAGTCCTGGAAGTCAAAACAAATCTGTCCTTGTAAATTTTTGCTGTACTTATACCCACCTGGTCAAGAATGATCAGGTTTTACTAAGTGGATCATTCTATACTATACTCCAGGATCATACTATTTGCACTAAGATATGGAGCCCAAAATCATAATGGTGAAAGGAGCCCCCATAGCCCTTTGTATCCAGACTAAGAAGACAACCAACTACCACAGATATTTACATGGACTCTGGTTTCCCTTCATGAAAGATTTGTTTTTGTTTTCATTTGGTACCAGAGAGTAAACTCAGGGGCACTTGAACACCGAGCAACATCCTCAGTCTTATTTTGTATTTTATTTAGACACAGTGTGTCACTGAGTTGCTTAGGATCTTGCTTTTACTGAGGCTTTGAACTTTTGATCCTCCTGCCTCAACCCCCTGAGCTGCTGGGATTACAGGCATTCACCATTGCACCCCGCTAGGAAAGCATTTTAATGTGAAGAGAGTTTTCTGTAAACACCCATGATGAACAAGTCTATTCCCACATTACTTTATCCCTGAGTCTTCAAATTTTTTTCCCTGTTTTATTCCAGAGAAGTTCTGGAACCTCAGTCTTGTTGAACACAATATACCAATGAACTAGAGCCTCAATATACTAAGAAAAAATGTTAGATCCCCTTTCAGGTCATGAATACCTGCTCCAATGCCCTTAGAATTTCATTTCCACCAATGTTTCCCAAATTCTTCCTGGATAAGTATATAATTATCCCTATGGTTCACATAAGTATTTAAGTCATCTTATAATACAGGAGGTAATGGAGTATGGTACATTTGGGAGCAGAGGTGAAATAACATCCCCTTGTAATATAACAACATTCCCTGTATTCAGTACACCATTGAAAAGTCCTTATGCAATATCCAGTTAGTTTCCTCTTACAGTGTGGAGAAACTACTCTGACAAAGGAGTTTCAGAAGGATGTGCAGTTCAGGGTTCTGAACTTCATCTCTCTGTTGAAATTTTCCCGTCCTTAATATCAGAGTGCTCACTCATTCCTAACCAGTACCTTAACTTTCACATAAGATCCTTTGCAAAAGCAAGCAAGGGACATGTATTGTGGGAGGGAAGGAGAGAGAGAGAGAGAGAAGGGGAGAAAGAAAAGAAATTTTGAATTTCAATGGGTGATAATGCACATTATATTACTGTCACCTATATTGTTCCATAAGAAAGGTCAGAATGATCATTTGAATTATAATAAAAAAGATGGAAAAGATAGTCTTGTGAAAAGCAGTAGGCAGAGTCATAAGTGATTTGTGTTATTAGAATAATGGTTATTTTGTAAGTTAGAGATTAATTTTATGTATTTTATGTCCCTTTTCTATTTTTATTCCCAAGACAGATCTTTTTGCTGGTTATGAATATGAATTTGTAATTTGTATCTATGTTACAAACAATCTTCACATCTGTCATATGTCAAAATCTTCTGATAATTTCTCAAATTCATATAGTATGTGTGAATTCTATTCTGTCACCATTTCAGTTACTTGTGGATTTTGCAGTTTGAAATACTTCTTTATCACCAAGTTACAAGCATATTATCCCGCCAATATTTTAATACTATCATGTGTATTCATATGATGTTGCTTTTACTTGTACCAGTTCTTTATATCTATCTACTGTTCTTTCATCTACCCATTTTAATTATTTTATTGTTGTTACTTACTTAGAGGAGTAATCAGTATGACTTTAGCCAATGCCACTTAGTGATTTCTCCACAATTGCAACAATATTCGAAGTTCTATTTGTATTATAAATTACATTTTTATAATTGAGTCTAATTCTGAACTTTATTTGGTTCTATTGAACTAATTTTCACTAATACTAGACTCTTTCAATTACTATACCAGTGAAGTACGTCTTTAAACCTGAAATGTGTACCTGTTCTTACTGTTTTTTTCACATTTAAGGTCTATATAAAGTAGACAAAATAGCCTAGGATGTTGTTGAGTGTCTAACATTTTGTTGGGTCTTTGGATGAAACTGAATTAGATATTCAAATTTAATTGGTGATAATTGATATATCTGCAATAATGATTATTTACACCAAAATATAGGGTGTGTATTTCCCTTTTTTAAAGTGTTTGATGTTCTTCATGAAAGTATTGTGGTTTGTATAGACCCTTCATGTGTATAGATAGGTCATTCCTTATTTGACCAAGATTGTAGCTTTAGTATGAATGACTCATTTTTCCAATTGAATTTGCTATTATAGATAGTATCTAGGAAAGCTTTTGGTTTGTTCATATTGACTATTTTGTTTCCATCTATTTCCCTAAAATTTTGTATTTTTTAGGTACAGAGTCATGTTATTGGAAATAAGTGACGTTCTCTTTCTTCCTTTTCAATATCTAACACTCTTTATCTTGTTGTCTTCTATTACTATACATTCCACTGCATTGTGAAAAGTGATTATAACTTGAGTCTTTCTTACCTATGTCCTCATATGACTTTGGTCAGACTGTAAAAATCATTTTAGCATTGATATTTTTATCTTATTAAGTCCTAGCACCAAATATTCAAAATATTAAGAAAAATATAAAATTCCTTTTTATGAATAGCTAGTAAAATAAATTTTGGCTATAGATTTTGAATCCTTTACTGCTTTGGGGATCTGATTGAGATCATCGTATGTCTTAATCTCTGAATCTCTTAAAGTATTAGAATAGCTTAATATTTGCTGAAATTAAACTACCTTTGTATTCTTAAAATCACCCTGCTTGGTATATTAATCCTTTAATACACTTAAAGATTTGTTGATTAGAGGTTTGCTTAGATTTTTTAAAATTCTGTTTATCTCTGTGTCTGGCTTATATAGTTGACTCTTTGTGCTGCTTATAATGATTTGACATTGGATTAGGATAGACTTATAAAAATTAGAAGAGGTTTTTATCATGTTCTATGACTTGCAACACTTTATAAAGTAGACCTATTGTATGTTCCAGCATGCACTTGCAAAATAGAATAAATATGTACTTTGCACCAGGCATTGTGACATGAAGTAGTGTAATCATCTAAAACACGTTCTTATTCTTACCTCTGATACTAGAAATAAGGAAATTGAGAAATACAGAGAATGTGTTATTAGCACATACTATTCTTGGGAGGAAGAAAACTGGAAATTAGAAAACCCAAACTGGTACTGCTGCCTCAAGCCTTCCTGATTCCCATTTTTACGTATCCAAAAAAAAAAAAAAAAAAAAAAAAGCTATTTTTTCAAAACTGTGAAATGCTCATGTAATGGCGTAGGCACAGTTTAAAGAAACACCATTGCACCATTGTCTGTGGATGCGTTACTTTTTAAAGAAATGGGATAATGACAGTAACTCTGGCAGAATGTCTCCTTGTCCCATCCAGAGAATCTATGCTCTTGTATTCTGAGTTATTCCTTGGTTTTTCTTCAGAGTCATACCTCTTGCTTCTTTATTCGTAAGGGGTTATCCACTTGTCTGCCTATTCTGGCTTAATGAAGTAAAAAAACAGTTTTCTTGTCCCTCACATGTTGTTTCCAATGCTGCTCAGTCATTCCCTGGACTGCAGCCTTATTTACCCATTCTTCTATCCATAAGTGCTTGGGCTGTTAGCAGTTCTTCAACTGTTAACAAAAATAAATATTGTTTTGAATGTTCTTGTACATGGCTCCCAATGCACTTAGGTAAACCTTATCTGGGATACATTTACCTCTGAGTAATTTATTTTGGATACATTTAATTTAAATGGATACATTTATTGCTGGGTCATTAGGTCTGAACCTTGTCACATTCGCTAGGTGATGCTTTGGTGTTTCCCAAAGTATTTGTGTCCTCTGGTACCATTACAGAAGCACACAGGGGTTTGTGCTACTTAACGATTTTTTCAGTATTTATTTTTTTCCAGTGATTTTAAAAATTGTCAAAGATTGAAATTATTTAAACTATAATCAATACTAGGTATAAAATTGCTTTATTTGCACTTCCGAGATTATATTGAGCACTTTTGTACAGGGAGAGTAGTCATTTCTTTCCTGCCAGTTGTTCATTTGTCTCTTCAAATAATTTGTTATTTGTTTGGTATGCAGTATTATTTCCATATTCTGAACATCAATGCTCTCTGCTTTGTTTTGTTTTGTTAAATATTTTAACTTCATTATATTCATCTTGTGTCCTGGGTATTATATATTTAAAAATCATCAAAAAATTACTTATTTTATTTTTTCATAAAGAATAAGCATCCTAGCCAGGCTCATGGGTGCACACCTGTAATCCCAGCAGCTTGGGAGGCTGAGGCAGGAGGATCATGGGTTCAAAGCCAGCCTCAGCAAATTAGCAAGGCCTTAAGCAACTCAGCAAGAAACTGTCTCTAAATAAAATGCAAAACAAAAGGGTTGGGGATGTAGCTCAGTGGTAAAGTGCTCCTGAGTTCAATGCCCAGCACCAAAAAAAAAAAAAAAAAAAAAAAAAAAAAGACTAAGCATCCTTTTCTCTATTAGACACATAAGGTAAAAACTGGTCATGCCAATCCAGTAGAAATTGAGCTGTATTGAGCTGGGTGGCAGCTTTATTTATTCCATACTCCTTTGCTTACAGATGTTTTCAGTGCAATTTGTACATTGTGTTTATAGCAAACCTTTCCCTCTTGTTTTTAAGGTGGATGAAATTTTAGGATATTTCCTACCCATTCCAGACAAACTCCCTAGTTTTCCTCAAAACCTCAATATTCAACAGGAAATCCCAAGGAGGAAAAAAAAATCAAGAAGAAACTAAATGTAGTTTGAGGATGTTGTGGACTGAATTCCATCTCTGCTTACATGTCAGTCAAAAGTTCCAAGTGTTTCTCTCCCCTGAAAAGCCTGTTTGCTTATCTGAGCTCCTAGTGTCATGTTTACCAATTTCTTCTACTTATTTTTTCCACATGAGGGACTGATGCCATCGCACAGATTAGAAATTTGACACCACAGCACATTTGAACTAGTGAACTATGAAAAAGAGAGAAGATGAAGAAATTATGTTAGAACCACATTTAATCCTATTCCCATTTATAATCTGTAGGGTTAAATCATAAAATCCCTCTAATCGCATTTCTCTTCATATCGATAGTTAAAACCAATTTTTGCATAGATAGATATAAAGTCTTCTCTACAGTTTTTGGAGAGTCCTTGAATGTTCCTGACAAAACTTCTGTAATTGAGTGTGTTAGGCAGTTTTGCATTGCTGTGACCAAAATACCTGACAAGAACAACTTAAAGGAGGAAAAAGTTTATTTTTGCTCACAGTTTTAGAGGTCTCAGTCCATGGGTAGATAACTCCATTGATATGGGCCTGAGGTGAGGGAGCACATCATGGTGGAAGGTTGGGAGAGAGGAAAGCTACTCAGATCATGGCAGCCAGGAAAGAGAGAATAAAAGAGACAGAGGGGAAGGGGCCAGGGACAGAAATAAGTCCTCCATCCAGTTACTACCCATTAGTGGTCCATTCAAATTATCATTCCATCAAATGGATTATTCTGCTAATGAGATTACCACCTTCACCATGCAATCATTTCCCCCAAATCCCACCTCTGAACCTTGCTGTAATCTGAATCATACTTTCAACATATTGATTTTGAGGAAGATTTTCTATCCAAACATTATACTGAGTAAGGGGGAAAGAGGAAAAATGGTAACCCAGGTCTTGAGTTGAGTCTTCTGGGTCATTTCCAATGGCAGTACTAAGCTTTGACTTTGTCCAGATTCTTTTGCACAAGGACAGCTTCTATCTTTCAGTCTACATTTTTTTTTCATTCATAATAACACTTTGAAGAAAGTAGAACTTTCTATGAGTTAAGACTCATAGACTCAGTAGCCTCAGATATACAAAGTCTGTTGCCTAGTAAAACGTCGCTATGTAGGGGTGCTTACACTGAGTTATGTGTCTGTATGTTTGCCAAAACACAGTGGAACTGTATAATGTTGTATTTTATTTGTTTGTTCAAGTTGTAAAATGCCATCCCTTTATAAAAAGCCTCAGGGTTATATGCAATAAAACTGCATTAATTGGAATATGTAAAGCATTTGAGACAAATGACAGCTACACAACTACATGAAACCACATGCACACAGCAGGAAAATGGTAATACTTATTTACCATGAACACAAGGGACAGCTATATTTAATAATGTTTTATACCTCCTGGAAAAAAAATTCATGTGTGTGCATACACACACACACACACACACTCGTAAATCACTAGAGTTCTTTCAAGACTTGAGAGAATATAGGGCTTTATTGGATTCACAAAGTATACTCAGAGCATACCTAACCCAGGAATTCTGGTCTGGGTCTTCAGTGGGATTTCCTGAGACTAAAAACACAACAACAGGTCTAGATCACTAGATCTTAGAATATTGAAGGTGGTGGGAAGGTTAGTTGTTTCTTCTAATATACATGTTTATGAATGTACATGAAAACAAAGTTTATACATATAAAGTCTGAAGTGTCAACTCATATATAAAAATTAGCTATAAATTACACCCTCATTTTTTATGAGACAATGAACTCCCATAATAAATTGTCATGAGTTTTTCTAGGTTCTATGGTAGTGAGAATTATGTTGACAGTCTATGGAAAAATACTTATCTTTCATGTTCCTGAAATAATAGTGTACTTTCTCAAATGTATTTATAACTTTTATAAAAATTATGATTACATGTCTGTGTATGCATTAAATATATATGTATGCAATACATATGGGCACACAACGAAAATTAATATTATGTTTAAGTGATTCAAGCATAGAGGATTACTATAAAGAATTGATTATCCAGTTTGGGAGAAAAAAAAACTGAAGGAGAGAAATAGGTACACTGAAAAAATTCAGAGTAATAATTGGAAATATTGGGGAAAAAGGAGAGGAAAAGTTGAGCCACCAAACCTAGGAGTTCACAGGAGAGACCTTATAGGATTGGTGTTCACAATTCTGGGAGAGTGGCCTCAGCTCACCCTGTATGTAAAATACGACAACAATGGGGCTCCATTGCTTATGGCTCAGATCTCTGAGGCAGGGGTGTTTTCTTGTTGCTGGTAGCATACTAGGAAGTCAGAAGAAATTGTAGCGAGGCTGACTTTGAATGTTCCAAAACAAGATTGGAGCTGGTGGTCGCAATTCCTTCTGGTTTCAACATGAAATCCTGCTGATGCTGATAGCCAAAGCCTGACCAGGAAGGAGGTCCTTCTCCACTCCTCTCACCTTCCAGTTTTCCTCCTGTGGTTTATACTTACAGAGCTTTCCTTTCCACTGAGGATTCCTTAGGAACTCTGTCCTTTTAATGCCAGGATTCAACTATTTCTCCAACTCCAACACTCAGATTGCTCTCGACTCCAGCCAAACCACCTCAAAGAGATGACGGCATCATTAACCAACAGCTTCTTAAAGGTTGCCTTTATCTCTTAGAATGCAGCATGACAGCTTACAACTCCCTACCTGTGTGCTGAAAGGTAACAGACCATGACTTTCACAGCTGCATCTATACTGTCATCCTCAAGTACACAGAAAATATATGAATACAAAATCAAAAGCCACGATTTCACTACAGCGTTAACTACTCCATCATTCTTTTATATGTTTTTCATAAAATAGTATGTCAATATCGTAGAATAATTTTAGAGGAAAATAGAAATACTTTTAGTCATACAAATGAATTTAAAATGTACCAGTAGCGCTTTTATTTTATACTAGTGTATTTTTATTTTTACTTTCAAGCCCAAAGAACTGCTTATGTCCATTATATATGTTTTTTCACAAAATTAGTCAAATTTGGTGTAATTTTATAAATAAGATTTGTACTTGTATTTATAGAAAAAACATAATAGTTCCTGAGAAATGTTATGCAGGAAGTCATCTCCAGAGGTTCCACTTTCCTGATGTAATTACTATCAACGTTTTCATGACTATCTTCTCATGCACTTCTTCAGGAAAATAATTATAAATATATATGCATTCATAAGTAGAGGTCTTTTTAGTTGCTTTATTTTTGTGAGATTGGCTAATCTCTTCCCTCAAACCACAATATCTCTTCTTTCTATAACTAATGTAACAACTTGGTGTATGTCCTTAATTTTTTCCCCATACTTATGTCATTATATTCTAACATGTGCAGGAACCTTCATATTATTAATATTCCTATAAATCTACACCTAGTTTAGACACATACTAAAATTTCTTCCACCATTTCCCTAGCAACATAAAACCACATTACATATATGTATATGTAAACATATATGTATTCTTACTCATGTATACTTTTATTTTTGAGGGATAGTTTTTCATGGTTGAGAACTCTTGCGTTTTAAAGATAGGTACATTCCTAATAAATATTGCCACACAGCTTTTTCTGGTGTCTGTTTTCAATTGTTTCCCCTCAAGAGTGTATAATAGAGCCCATTTTTCCAGTCACAATCAATAGTAGACGCTATCACTCTTAATTTCTGTGTATCAGATGGGTTAAAATGGTGTCTCGTTATTGCTTTAATTTGTATTTCCTTTTCTGCTGATGAGAATGAATATTTTTGTAAATGTTCACTGACAATTTCCTTTAGAATTGAATAATTATATCTTAATTTTTCCATTTTCATAGTTTTTATCAATTTAGTACCAGTTAGAATATTTTCTACATTGTAGGTATTAATCTCATCTTGTTTCTAGTATTTTTACCAACCTAATATTCATCTCTTGAATATTTGATGTTTACCTGCTTATCTAGGGTACTTAACTACATTCATGATACAAATACACACATACAGAAATATATTTCATTTATATTATTTTATTTTTTGAGAACTTTTTAGATTTACAGGGAAATGGTGCCAAACTCAGAGTTCCCTATAATCACTCTTTCCATCTCCTTAGTTTCACCAATTATCAACATCTCTCATTGTAATGGTATATTTGTTCGACTTGGTGAGCCATACATTAGCTTA
Source organism: Marmota flaviventris (assembly GCF_047511675.1). Lineage (NCBI taxonomy): Eukaryota > Metazoa > Chordata > Mammalia > Rodentia > Sciuridae > Marmota > Marmota flaviventris. The sequence continues at coordinate 194,014,895 of NC_092498.1, forward strand.
AGTCCATAGGTTACATTAGAGTTCACTCTTGCACATTTATGGGTTTTGACAAAAGCAGAATGTCATGTATTCACTATTACATTACCATGTAGAATATTGTCACTTCCCTAAAAATCCTCTGTGCTACTCCTCTTTATCCCTCCACAATTTTTTCCTCAAGCCCTAGCAATCCTTGGTCTTTCAATGTCTTGCAATTTTGCCCTTTCCAGATGTCACATATCTGAAATTATAAAGCACATAGGTTTTTTTTATTGATTTTTAAAAAATGACAGCAGAATGCATTACAATTCTTATTACATGTGTACAGCACAATTTTTCATATCTCTGGTTATATATAAAGTATGTTGATACCAATTCATGTCTTCATACATGTATTTTGGATGATGACATCTATCACATTCCACCATCCTTGCTAATCCCCCTGCCCCCTCCCTTTCCCTCCCACTAGACAGGGCACATAGGTTTTTAAAACTGGCTTTACACTTTGTTGCATTCTATCAGCTAAATGCATCCTCTCACCAAGCAATAGGCATTTAAGTTTCTTCCATGTCTTTTTTGTGACTTGTGATTTCTTTTTATTACTGACAATTTCATTGAATGGCTGTAACACAGTTTGTCTCTTCATCTATTGAATGGCATCTTGGTTACTTTCACTTTTGCCAATAATAAAGTCGCTCTAAACATTAATTTGTAGGGTTTTGAAGCAAAGGGTGGAGTGCCCCTGGAGAGAGTGGTCTGTGAACATCCAGACCACACCTGGCCTCCCTGCCTCCACTTTAGGTTGCCTGAACTTTATATTCCATACAGGATCCAGAATGATCCTTCAGAGCTATATCAGCTCATGACATTTTCATGACCAAAACATCTGTGTCATAATCATTAAGTGATACTAAGACTTTACTATGACCTTCAATAATCTATCTGTTCTGAATCTCTATCACCCCTTCTACCCAACAATCTATCAGAGGGAGACAATATATGTTGTACATATAGCCATGTAAAAGCTCTGATCCCAGATATGCTAAATATTCTTACCAGTTAATATCAAATGACCAACAATCCAATAGAAAAATTTGATGGCAAGACTTTTTTTTTAAAGTGGAGATTGAACCCAGAGCACAGAGGATATGAGCCATATCCTCATCCCTTGTTTATAGTTTTTTATTTAGATACAAGGTCTCACCAAGTTTCTTAGGAGCTCACTAATTTTCTATTTGCTGAGGCTGCTTTTAACTTGTGATCCTCCTGCCTCAATCTCCCAAGTCTGGGATTGCAGGTGTGCACCACTGCACCTGGCTAGGCAAGAAATTTTAACAGGCTCTTCAATAAAGATAAAGAATGTATCCAAATGTTCAATAAACAGGAAAATGTATATACACATACTTACCAGAACATTGCATCAACCTATATTAGACATCTCCAGTACAAATGTCAAACTCCAATAAAAATATTGAACACACCAGTGTTCCTGAGGACTTGGAACATCAGGACTCTGATATAGTGCTGGCAGGACTATAAAGTGGTACAAGTACTGTATACAAGTTTTTTCAAATGTGGTTGTATGTTCACACCTTATGTGCCAATGTTCCCATGTCAAAAAGATATTTAGAATCTCTCCATATATGTGTTTGTGTGCTTGAAGATTGGTGGACCAATTTGATAGCAATATAGCATCAGAGAATAAATAAATACATTGTAGCCTATTCATTATGTGGACTATTAAAAACCTTGCAAATTAACTAAATGAACTCAAGCTAGATGAATCAACATGGGCAGCTATTTCTAATACAATGTCAAGAAAATTAATCCATAAACAAAAGTTCACATTTAGCTTGATTCTATTGTGAAGTTTAAGAACAGACAGAGATCATTATATAAATGATGGGAATAAGTAGGCAGAAGAAGGAGGAGGTGGCTTTGAGGAGGGAAGACACTACAGAAATCTTGGTAATGCCTATTTCTTGACACAGATGACTGTTCACTAATGTTTATTGTGTGACAATTCATTAAGCTTTACAATTATATATACATACATAAAATAAGTTAAAATATAATAGGTTAGAAGAAAATCAGTGTATCCCACCAAAACCTAACCTATAAACAAATAAAAGATCAAAAATTTTGTAGACACTTATTTAAAACACATGACCCCTATATAGCTTCTCCATGACAAGTCCCTTTCCTTTTATCTTTATAACAATTTGTAGATAAAATTGTGTATTATTTTTATAATTTTTTAAAAATATCCTGCTAATCACATAATACTTTTTACTCTATTGCTTCTTTCAAATACTAAAAGTATAAATCAGTGCCGATTAGCTTTAATACAATCTGTCGGAGGGATATAATCCTCGAGTTAAGGTATTTAAAGGAACAAAAATATCTGTGTTTCCTTCCAAAGCTGTGGTGATTATAATATTGTTTCACTGAATTGTGAAAGAATTGAGAAATTGGAAGCATTCTAAAGAGCCTGATGTGTAACACTCAAAGGAACATGAACACTTTTTGTGCTTGCCTGGCTGATTCCTTGACAGATAAGAAAGTTGTTAAATCTTAAAAAGCCACACAGCCAGAGCATTGGATATATTTTAACGTTGATCAAAATCAATCATTGACAATCTAATTTATTTCACACAACAGTGTACATTTGCATAGTAGGCCTGAGATTAGAATGGAGAAGGTGCTTATGGAATGTTTTTTCTCACAGGAATTCAAAATTACACACATGTTTAAAATAACCATTCTCTGCATTCCTGAGAAACTAACACCCAAAATCAATATGCCATTTCAAGGCTCCTCCAAAAGGAAAATTGTTAAATGTGGACGTCAGAAATTTCAAATGTATGACGACATCAGGGACAATTGGTCACTAGGTCCTGAACAGCCAATGGTTAGCTGGGTACTCTTTTCAAAGAGACCCAATTTGGACTCGGCAATATATTTAAAGCCACTGGTAAATCTCTCTTGCACTGAGTGTGTTTTGCAGAAAGCCTTTATTTTTACCCTTTCTTAGGCTTTGGGGATCAGGTCTCTTTTTAAAATTTGAATCAGCAAATCAGTTGAAGGCAAGATGTTTGCATGCCCCCCTACACCTGAAGAAGACCAAAGCTCAGGAAGGGCCAGGTAGGGGACTATCAGAGTTTCTCTTTTCAGTTTGCCTTAGGTAATCCTTGAAAATTTCAGATGCTTACTCATGGCTTATCTGAGGGACCTCTTGGGACTCCAGGATTTCTTTGGAAACTGTTTTCTGCAAGATGTTTAATATTTTCTTCTTTCTCAACAAAAATAACACCAAAACATTTTTTTTTCCTTCTCAAGCAAGTTCTGTTACACTTTTCTTTACAGACAGATTCTGTAAGGGTGAGAAAACATTTTAACAGAGTGAAACTGGAGACAGTGTGTGAATTTTGAAATAATTTAATTAATGTACTTTGCAAAACAAGCTATGGGTTAGAAAAGGGATATTTATAATTGCATTTGGATCACTGTGTTCTTATATAGCACCAATTAGACATGAAAAAAGAAAATAAGAATATTCTATCTAATGATCTAAAAAATATTTTATTTTCAGACTTTTAAAAGTATTCCTTGTTATGGGTTTTCAGATATGGGCACACTTTGAGTAGGGCATTAGAATACATGCAGAGATTTGAGCACAAAAGATCATGAATTTTGATTCTCAATTTATAATTGATATTGATTTATTCTATAATAATTATTTTAAAATTTTTATTTGTTTTTTTTATGTCAGTAGAATCATGTCAGTAGAATCCATTTTGATATATTCATGGAAGCATAAAATAGGGATTCCAGTTGCAATTTTTTTTTTTTTTTTTTTTTTTTTTTGCAGTTCTAGGGATTAAACCCTAGGGCTTCCTGCACACTAGGAGGCAAGCATACTACCACTGAGCTACATCCCAGGTATTCAATAAATATGTTAACCTATCCCACCTCATCCTCTGCCTAGGCTGAATAACCTTAGCTCTAGAAGTATACAATATCATAATTCTGTATCCTCCATGGTCTAAGGTTAGCATAGACTTATCATCTAGTCTATAGTTACATAGCTTTGATTGCATAATTAAAAGCACCACAAAAACTGGTGACTTAAAACAGCTGTTTGGTTTTCCCCACAAGCCTGTGAGGTGGGTGACTGATTCTTCTGGTCTAAGCCATTAAGCTGATCTCTAGCGATCTGTTTAATGTATGTGGGCAGCTGGTGGGTGGACTGCAACGGGAAGACCTATTTTCACTTCACCTGCATGTCTCACGGTTGAGAGATGATTAGCTAGGGTGACTTTTATTTTCTTCCGGTGGACTTCTATTCTCTAGAGGTTAGCTCAAGCTCATTTACATGGTATTCTCAAGGGAAAATTTCCAAAATGAACACTTTTCAAGTATATACAAACCATATAGACAAGCTCAGAGTCAGCATGTGAAGCATGAATGAATTGAAGGACATTACTGTAGTAATCAACCTGATAACCCCCTTGCTTAATTTTCATCGGTAACATAAAAACTCAAATTCGTACACAATTTGGAGGACACAGTTTCTTAATATCTCTGCCCACCTTCTATCACCTTCACCCTATTCTAAGTTGCTCAGTCCCTGTGAAACTCCCCCAAACCTTGTATTTTTTGACAGCAATTGTTTATCTTCAATATGATTCTGACCTCTTTGAGGAAAAGAATTTCAATTCAGCACATAATATGCATGCCATTAACTAAATGAATAAATAAATGAGAAAATGAAAGATTGGTTAAGAATTTTTCTCAAGTGTTAATTTTGTGTGCTGATTCGAATACATATGATATTTTCCAAGTTGTACAGTTACTGTGCAGTATAGACTTGACCTTATGTCAATAAATTTCGGGCTTTAAAAGTCAGGTCCCTTGAAGGTGATCTCAGACACTTGGGATATCCTGACAGGTAAGATTATCTTTGTTTATCTGCAGGCCTTGGATACACTGGACAGAAAATGATTTATGATGATTCTTGAGTCCATGGAGAAGAATCTTCTCTACCTCTAGAAGAGTTGGAGATTAAAGATCAGCCGCATGAAAAGCCAACTGTGTCTTTGTAATCAAGCCCAAATAAAAACTCTGGACTCCATGTCTTGAGTGAGATTCCCTGCCACATATTATTGCTGCAAGGAGTTAAAGCTGCCCATGACTTTGCAGAGAAAGCTTGCCTGAAAATTCCATGTTTAGAGTTTTTCTGAACTCTGCCCTTTGATTGTATCATTTTGGTGTATCGGAATATAAGTGTGATTATAACAGTTTCCAACAAATTCTGTGAGTGTTTTTAGCAGATTACGCAAAGTGGGCTTGGAAACCCCTCAAAGTTTCAGTTGGCACCAGAAATAAGCCTGGTCTTGTAGACTAGTTCATATCTTTGTGCCTACAGATGGTAAGCCATTGTACTTGTTTCACATCAAGTATGGGTGACATTTCTCAAACAACTCCTGTCTCGTAATCTGATAGTAGATGCCTTTTGAAAGTAAGGGTTTATATCCAAATTACACCTTTTAAACAGAAACTTCAAAGACAAAGTTCTTATTTTCACAGTGATTGCATTGTTGAGTTTGACAAGAAATAGGTAATACCTGAGATTTGAATGCTACACATTTAATAAAACATGGTCATAAAATAAAAATAAATCCCAGGATCACTAATGGGAAAGCAAATTTATTTGTTTGTTATTTTTAGGCTTAAATGTTTAAGAAACGAATACATTAATAATAGTTTCTTATATAGCATTTTGGCATTTTGCAAGAACTTTCATATATACCAATGAAATCCTCACAACATCCCTGTGAGGTAGGCAGGGTAAGTGTTATTTTTCTACTAATAGTGAGGGCAAGACACAGAGGTGAGATGCAGTCACACAGTTAGTAAATGATGGGTCAGGACCAGGACCAAGTCTTCTATCATTTTGCCCCCCTGAGAACTTTCAAGCAATGTTCTCCATGCTATATAATGAACATTTCTTTCCTATGATTTTATCAGATCTGTTTTTGTAAGTTTTTTCAACTCACCTTTCCCTAATGTCTCTAAGTATTCAGCTGTAATAAGACATATTTTCTTCCTGTCAGTGAATTATTCCTCAAATGGATCAACATCGTAAGATGTTGATAAGCAACATTCTAAGATGAAACCTGTGATCACGTATGTAGTACGGATCCTTGGCTACAAATTCTAGATTATGATATGAAGATTTATCTCAGAAAATCCTGCCTAACTATTCTGATATTAACATGCCTCTTTATAGTCTCAAAGGTTAGTAATCTTCCTTAATAAGACTTTTACATGTATGTATATATATATATATATATATATATATATATATATATATATATGGGAAAAAGAGAAAGGTGTTTAGCAACATTACCTGGAAACATATTCAGACTGCATCTAAATGCACATTGCCTAACACTAATCTGAGAAAGCAAATTTAGCAAGTATGGCCAGGAAATGTGTGTCTGTAGATATCATTCTGCATTCTGAAAATAGCCAGAAACCAACCATGTCAATATGTAGTGCAAGAGATTTCAGGAAAAAAAATGTGGATCTCATGAAAGGGGCCAGAGTACAGGGAACCAGATAGAACATATAAGGAGAGACCAAACTGTACAGGAAGGTGGTTCTCCAAGGGCAGCTCTTTCACCAACAGAGCACCTGGCAGTTTACCAGAAATGCAAATTATCAGTCTGTCTTAGACCTACAAAGTCAGAAGTTTGGGCAACATGGCTGGTTTAATGATCTCTCCAACTAATTCTGATGTGTAGCTCAAATGTGAGTACCACTGGTGGAGATCCTTGAAGACCTGCTGTAGACAAAGTTTAATCTGAAATTTAATGAGAAGTGATTGAACCATGAAACTGTTTTAAGCAAGGAAATGATACACTCTGGTTTACATTTTTAATGTTAGGTGTACTATGGATAATAGAGGTGGGCAGGTCAATGCTGGTGCTGTGCCATCTTCCAGGTGTGAGAATGTACCAGGTAGCAGTGCTCATAGAAAATAATGCAGGGTATAGAATATACTCTGGTGCTACATAAGACTAATGTGTTTTTATGTGAAGGATTTACCAGAACATCTGTTACCCTCACTGCATTGTGAATCTCTAAAAGCATAAGGTAATATGAAAGTGTTCCCTGCTTTTATTAGATCATGAAACCTCTTTCTCTTATGCCATTAAAAAGTTAGAAAAAAATCTCCCAGGACACTAGTCTCTATGGAAAAGAAACACAGTTTGGAAAACACTGGCCCACAGGTAAGAGAAAAAGAAGTTGAATACTTTCCAATTAATTAAATCATGACCATATAATTTACTTTAAAAATAAATGGGGTTTTCTAACATATTCAGCAGGTAGAACCAAGCTAACCAAGTCATTTTGTAATAAAGTCCAACTTCAATGAGTAGGTAAGAGTAATTTGCCTTTCAAAGAACTTCTCCAGGAGTGCTAACTTCTCTGGAAGTCATAATAACAGTTATTCTCTACCCAAGTGGTCATTTGAAAACATGCTAGAACATTATAATTAGAGTAGAAAGAATTTTATGTACTTACATATTTATTTTCATAATTTACTTAACAAATTCCTCAAAGAAAGTCAAGGGAGGTATTTTGCCCAGGATCTATCCAAATTATGATTTTTAATTTAGCTGAGTAGGGTTTTGATACCCTTTATTCTGCAAATGTTCAATGTTTATTACATCTTTACACTTCTTAGCAAAGTTTAGGTTCAATTGATTATTTTGTTTTACAATAGCTGTAACCAATACTCAGCATCTTTATTATTTGCAGGGGGTGAGGGGATTACTAGGGATTGGACCCAAAAGCGATTTACTACTGAGTTGCATCCCTACCCCTTTTATTTTTATTTATTCATTTTTATTTCTAGACAGGGACTCACCACATTGCTTAGGGATTGGCTAAATTGCTGAGTCTGGCTTCAAATATGTGATCCTCCTCCCTCAGCCTCCTGAGTTACTGGGATTACAGGCGTGTGCTACTGCACCCAGCACATCTTCACTTTTTATACTAAAAGGGTCCAACAACAAAGTATACTAGACCTCATTAGTCAGAACACATAGATATTAAATTTTATGATTTTGTTTATTGTTTTATTTAAGGCATATACTGTGCGTGTGAAAAATATTCAGAAAAGACTACCACATCACAGATCCAGGTCCTAGATTTTACTCAGTAAACAAATCACAGCCTGGGTTGGTCCTCACAGCTCACAATCACAAGATGAAGGCACAGACTCAATGCTTTCTTAGGTCTTTGCCAGCTCTGATGTGTCAGTATTTATAGGAATTTGTGTATTTCCCCAAAGTCCAGTGATTCCTTGCAAATGGGACCATGGAAATTTTCATACATCAAAGAAACTACTTTGCAAACCCTCTACAGACTATTTTAATCTTCTCTATTTCCAATTACTTCGTCCGAGGTTGGGTAATAAAATGATCTTTCTAAAAGTTATATGCATCTGAACCATCAAAAACACTCACATATCATCTTGACACTGCCAGCTTGGCCCACTCTGCCAACCCGAGCCTATATAAGTCCCAGATTCCCTATGTCCACTCAACTGAAACAGCTTTATGAGATATTCAGGAAGTCAGGAGTGCATTAGGTACCTTGGAGATTAATATTTTTTCTTTGTGACTCTCCAGAATCACTGACAATACTTACATCTTTTAAATGGAGCAACATTCAAATGGTCCCATAGCTCTTGAAAAAAAGTTGAACAACTTCCAATATATACCAAATAACTGTTTGCAGGATTGGGTTCTTCACTCCTTAAGAAGATATGCTATGGTGATTTTCCGGTAATTCAGGAATGCTTCCATGTTTATATTCCTTTATGAAACAGGTTAAAGTATACACTTGACCATATTTTGTGAGGAGTTTAAATGACACAGCATTTAGAAGTACCAAGGGCAATGCCTCACATGTTGTGAAGATTTGGTTGCTATAATGTAGATAAATCAATGAACCCATCAATCAATCACTGAGACCTAAACATGCTATCATTTTAATTTAAATGCTTTGGAATATGACAGGATGTTTGATTATTAGATCATTCATCATCCAAAACAAAGCCTGGAAATTTGTGTTCCACAGGCAGAGGAAGCATGAGAATTTTCTGTGCAATGTGGAGCCTATTGGATTATGGCCAGAGGTGAGGAATGTAAAGTGTATAAGAAACAAAGTGCTAAATCATATCCACACCTTCCTATGATATGCTACAAAAACCATGGGATTTTTATCTCTTAAGTAAAGGAATTTAACTCCCTACCCTCCCTCCTTCCAAGGAGAAAAATAAATCTCTAGGAAGACTAGAGTACTATGCTTGCAAAGCAATCTGCAAAAGACTATGATCATAATTGTCAGATGTGTAACGGATGCCCGAGATGGCAACTGATACGTTTACACATTTAATGGCAAATCTAGAATGTATTCCTATAAATCTTCTTTGCCAACTTCCCATCTTACCCTTGTTTTACACGATTATTCCATTTAACTGTACTTAATCTCACTTTCTTCAAGCAGAGGATAGGTTAATAACACCTGTCACATAGTATCAGCATGAAGACCAAATTGGAGAGAGAACAGGAAAACGTCTTGAGAGTAACGAAGTGTGTCTCCAGTGTCCAGTCTTACCCTCTGGACACCGTTTCTCCGGGGTTGCTTCTGTGTTCTCACACTATGGCTATTTCTGTTATTCCCAATAGGGAAGGCACATTTTTTTTTTTTGAAATGGTGAGGTCTAATATATGACCTATTTCCTGTAGCAAAAACCTACAGCTTTGATATGTAGCTCAGAAAATAATTGGCCAGTAGCTATTCAACCGGAAATGGCCTTTGGCCATACCACAGAATGTTACAGTTTCTAGTCCCAACCACCATAGGGAACACTTTAGCCAAGGCTCCATCCATTCTGGTGCCTTAGTGTTATCCTTATCCATTGTGAGTAACTGTGTATCTTGCATCTCTGAAAATGAAAGCCTGGGGACTTTACTAGGATGTGTTTGAGAGATTTTGACTTTCATAGATGACAAGGGAAAGGACCTTCATCATGACATAAATGTTTTTTGCTTTGTTTCCTCCTTGAGGTAGGTGAATGTAAACTAGCCTTAAAAAGGGAATCCATGGAAAATCGTACTGACTTGATTTAGTTATGCCTTTAGGATTATTTTTAGGAAGTGAGGATATTTAGTTGCTCTTCAGTGACCTTGACATGCCCTGAAACTTCACCTATTGTGCAGTCCCCACTGATCACAGGAGATCTGATGATGTTTGGCTTTTTGAGTCTCTAATCTGGGAGAATTGCCTAAAGGTTCTGATGGATGGCATTAGCAGAGCAATACTCCACATGCCTCAAAATTGGTTGAAATTTATCCTCTTTTAAATGACAACAAATGCAATTTAGAAGTGTGAGAATCATAAAGTTCATGTGCTGAGGAAAGTTCACTGTGGTAAAAAAGAAAAGAAAAAAAGTCCACTCAGATTCTTTTGGCAGAATGCCTGATACATCTCATCATTTCACTTAACTTGTATGAAAGTATTTTCAAAATTCTGTGAACAACTTCAATATGGAGGTATTTTTCTGATTCTTACACTTTTATATTGTTAACAATTTCATTTTTTTTCCTACATTTAGCAGGATTTTTCTTTTCTTTGTGAATATTCTTTAGAAAATGTTGAGCTATTGTGAAGGTACAGTAAACAGAACTCTTCTAGGAAGAATGCCTGTTTGGAGCAGGCCTGTAGGCCTTCAGACAGGACAATGGGACAGAATCCGTTAATTATCACTTCCTAGATTGAATGAGATGAACTTTGACAAAACCCACTTGTGTAAAAGCTATCAGCACCAAGGGCTTCTGCGGCTGTTCGGGGTATTTGACCCTAGGGAGTGACACAAACACGAAAGGTTTTTTTGCTTATATTTAGACAGTAATTTAAAAATAGATTACAGAAAGGTTTAATACTCCAGAGTGGTTCGCTTTCCTAACAAAGCTCTTAAAAGCACTCCAGATTGTTAACAATTATAATTGTACTTTCACTACTGGATATTGGAGATAATAGCATTGTTACTACAATAACATCCTTTAGTTCATATTGACACTTGCACAAAAATGTATGGGGCTAAAGCTGGAGCATTAAGGGGGCACATTTGATTATTGTATTGAAATGGGCAGAGCAAATATCCAGCATTTGTATAGTGAGAACATGCTGTCTGAACAGTGTGGAGAAATTTAATTGGCAAACAAGCCTCAGTATTTCTGAAAAAATTGTCGGATGATGCAGTTAACAGTAAAATACACTAACATTGTAGGAAATGCTCAGATAATTCAAATATGAATAGCGGGTGGGTTATCTTATTATCCGACAGGTTTTTTCCATTCCTCTTTACAGAATTTTGGTGTATTCAAAATGTGTGTCTTAAAAGAGCCTGGTTATCTGTCTTTAATCCATTTGGGGTTGATTTTATATATGGTGAGAGATGAGTGTGTGATTTTATTCTTCTGCTTGAGGATGTCCAGATTTTCCAAACCATATAGCTAAGGAACCCCCCCCCCCCCCGCACGCACGCACACACACACACACACACACACACTGTCTATTCTCAGCATCTTTGTTGAAAATGCGTTGGCTGTAAATGTGTGGATTTATTTCTGGACCTTCTGTTCTATTCCATTGATTGAGTGCCTGTTTATATATGTCAGTGTCATGCTATTTTGGTTAGTATAGCTTTGTAGTATGTTTTGCAGTCAAGTGGTGTGGAACTGTAATAGTGGTCCACCTCATGCTTTAAATACAGCCCTTGTGGCTCTGACATTCAGGCTTAATTTAAAAGGCATATTTCTCTCTCTCTCTCTCTCTCTCTCTCTCTCTCTCTCTATCTCTATCTCTATCTCTATCTCTCTCTCTCTCCTCTTCTTCCTCTCCCATTACTTAACAGCATTAGGGGAACAAGAACAAGGTTAACATAGGAAGAAGATGTCCCCAGAAGATCTAGGAAGTGACTATCTCCCAATCTAACAAGTGAATTTCAACACACCATCAGGAACACCTGGAATATAGCCTTTGAATCCTTTTTCAAAAACCCTCTGTTCTCCCCAGTGGGTTGAGTAACAGCCTCTGGGACAGAGTTCCCTGTCCTTCTCCTTTGCTCACAAAACCATAAACATTTCTTCTCCTTTTTCTCAAAACTCAGTCTTCCTTATTAAATTGATATGGGGACAAGGACCAAGCTTTCAATAACAAAACCTCCAACTTGGTTCTCTTGCCCAAGATTGCTTTAGCAATTGGAACCATTGTGGTTCCAAATTTTATATTTTTGTTGTTGTTTTTGTTTCTGTGAAGAAATTCATTTGTCTTTTGATAGGAATTGCTTTGAATCCATAGATCACTCCAGGTTGCATGGTGATTCTGACATTATTAATTCTTTCAGTCCATGAACACAGGAAGTCTTTCCATTTATTTATGTCTTCATTAATGGTTTATCATTTTAATTGTAAGGATCCTTGGAGATCCTTCATCTCCTTATTTAGATTTACTTTATTTCTTCATTTGTATATTGTAAAGGGGATTGTATTCTTATACTTCTGGATTTTTTTTTTCCTTTTGGTTGCTGTTTTCCGAACTGGGAGTTGGATCCCTTGTTCATATTAGGCAAATGCTCTGCCACTGAGCTATGTCCCCAATTCTGGCTTGTATTTTAAATTTCATTTTCTAAGTATACAAAGATGCTACTGATTTTTGTGTGGTGATTTTATATGCTACTCCTTTATGAAAATTAATTATGAGTTCTAACAATTTTATGGTAGAATCTTTAAATTTCCTTATACAGAAGATCATGTCCTCTGAATATTGGGTATTTTAGGTTCCTTCTTTCCAATTTGTATGACTTTGGTTCCTTTTTCATGCCTAATTTCTCTAACTAGGATTTTTTACTGTGATGCTGAATAGAAGCAATGAGAGCGGGCAACCTTGCCTTGTAGATCACAGAGGAAAAGCTTCCAATTTTTCTCATTCAGTATGATGCTAAATGTGGGTTTGTCATATATAGCCATTTTTTTTGTGTGTTGAGGTAGATTTCTTCTATATGTAATCTATGAGAGTATCATGAAATGTATGGTTTAGATGGGAGATATCCCCCAAAAGCTCATGTGTGATAGAATGCAAAAGGATTTTGAGGTGAAATGATGGGTTATGAGAATCTTAACCTAATTAGTGCATTCATCCCCTGATGGGGATTACCTGGATGGTAACTAGCCAGTTAGGGTGTGGCTGGAGCAGGTGGGTCCCTGAGGGCATGCCTTTGGGCTTTATATTTTCTCCTGACAAGGAGAGCTGTTTCTCTCTGCTTCTAGGTTGTGATGTTTCCAAGCTGCTTTCCACCACTACACTCTTCAGCTTTGATGTCCTGCATCTCCTCCGGCCGTGAGGAATGGAGTCTGCCTTCTATGGACTGAAACCTCAGAAACTGTGATCCCCCAAATAAACTTTTCCTCCTCTAATTGTTTCTTGTCAATTCTTTTGGTCCCAGCAGTGAAAAAGTTCACTGAAACATGAAGTGATATTGACTTTTGTCAAATCAGTTTTTATATCTGTTGAAATGATCACATATATGGATTTTGTCATTCATTCTGTTAATATAATGTTTCATATTCATTGATTTGCATTTGTTGAAAAAATCCCAATATCCCTGGGGTGAATCCCATCTGATCTGGGTGAATGGTCCTTTAATATGCTGTTGAATTTAGTTTGAGAGTATATTGCTGAGGATTTCTGTATGTGCACTCATCAGGGATATTTGCCCATACTTAGTTTTTTTGTCTTGTTTTTGTGTCAGTGTAATACTGGTTTCATAGAACCACTTTGGAAGAGCTTATTCCCCTTCAGTTTTTTTTTTTTTTTTTTTTGAGTAGTTTGGAAAGAATTGGCATTAATTATTAATTCTTATTTGAGTGTTTGGCAGAATTTATCAGGGAAGCCATTTGATTCAGGTCAGTTCTTTCATGGGAGTTTTGCTTTTTGTTTTATTGTTGTTGGTTGTTAATTTTTTTATGGATTTAATCATCTTACTCCTTATTGGTCAGATTTTCTGTTTCTTCATACTTAAATCCTGGTAAGTTTTTTTTTTATGTGTCCAGGAATTTATCCATTTCATCCAGGTTTCCAATTTGTTGGTGCAGAATTTGTCACAATTGTCTCTTAGGATCCTTTGTGTTTCTGTTGGGTCAGTAGTTATGCCTCTTTTTTCATCTCTAATGTTATTTAAGTCTTCACATTCATTTTTTACTTAGTCTAGTTAAATATTTGTCAGCTTTGTTCATCTTTTTTAAAAAAATCAACACTTTTTGTAGATATTTTGTGGGTTCACAACTATGAAACTACTGGATAAAATCATAAGGAAAATGTTTCATGACATTTGTCTCAGCAAGGATTTTTTTTTTTTTTTTTTGGAAAAGACCTCAAAAACCCAGGGTGGGTTTCCATTGCACCAGATGGGTGGGGGCTGAGTGTTCAGCCTTGAGGCAAACAAGTGATAAGGAACCAGAAAGTGAGGGTCGAGTGTTCAGCCCACCCTGCAGCTAACATTTATTCAGCCTGCCCTGCAGCTAACACTCAGCATCTAATTTAACAATGTGTAACACCTTTTTTCATGTGATCAGTTCAGTCTCAAGCAGCCTTGGTAATAGGTAGGTCAGAAGTTACAGCTTTGGTTATCCTACAGGGCCTCTATGTTTTCACTATTGCCATAGTCAGTGAGTACTGGAGCAGGTCTCAAAACCAGGGCCACTGGATTCAGTTCAATTTTGTTTTCCTCTCTCCAGGCAGATGCCACCAAGAACCCTTGAGGTGAGATGTGGGCAGTTTTTCATCACTGTGACCTAGTTTTTGTGTTAATTTCATCTTTATTTCTTTTTCTGTTAATTTCCTTTTGTTCATTCTCTTTCTCCTGTTATTGATCTTACTTGATCACATTGAAGGTATGTATTTCAAAGTGTTTTAAAAGGCATAAAACTACTGGTTCTCATAAAACTCCTACAGTGAAAGAATATAATGAATCCTCATCCCCATTTCCCTGTGAGGGAAGTGGAGGTGTTCCAGGACTGTCTAGGAAACCAGAGGAATTAGGACCAGACCTGTGAAAGCAGACAGATTCTTAAGGCCTTTCACTGTTGTAGAGCCTCGATTAAAAACAAAACGAAAAACTAGCTCTGTAGATTTTTTTAATGGTAATTGTCTTTCTGATAAACATTACGTAGTGCTTTTTAATTTTTGTCTCATTTATGATCACTTCATAAAAATGAAAGTAAATTTTTTTTGGCAGAAGGTTTAGTGATAACTTCCATTCACTTTACAGAAATGATTAGGACATCTGAATTTAATGCCATCTTAATTCACTTTCCCTGGAAGCAGAGGTGAATGCAAGTGATTCAGATTCCTTTGATTAGCAGAGGGTGTCTTTTCTAAAGAGAAAACTTATAGGGAAGAAGGAATTAAAGAGGAAAGGGCTTAGTGTTGATGGGCGTTTCAGGTGAAGTCTAGTCCAGTGTGTCTTGAAGTGTGGTACCCAAACCAACATCACCGGGTGTTGACTAGGACTTTGCAAAAATGCAACTTTTCAGTTCTAGATTGGGTCTTATCCATAGAGGCCTCACTAGCATAAATTATCCTGAAGCACTGATACCACATCTTATCTCCCCTGAGGCAAAAGTCCTGGCCTATTTTATCCACGTGTTCACTCATCTTTTATTACTGACTGGTAGCTACAGCTAATGGAAGCAGTTGTCCAGCAAAGGGGAATGTATGCTCCAATTTAACTTGAAGAGGTATCTCCATAAAAGGAAAAATGTGGAAAGTAACCTAAGTATCAATAATTAGGTATTTGTAAATTTAACCTTGTTTTGAAAAAATGTAGCACTACAAAATAAAATACAATACTATTAAATTACAAAAAGACTTTCATAAATATTCCTGAGGTATTCAGTGAAATTTTCAATGTTTTCCTGTAATTGCAATCCCAAGGTTCCAAATCCTCGAAAAATTATCCATCAGAATGTTAGGACTACTTGTCATTAAGTGATAGGATTTGGAATCTGTTATTTTCCTCTATCTATTCATAATAAACTGTGTAATGGTATTGTAGAATAATGTGTATAACTGCTTCCGTTATGACCCTGCACAGAATATGGAAACAGACACATTTTTTTTTGTTTTACTAAACCTGCATGAATAATCTCTGCAAGAAAAGCTACATCCACTAGCTTTAGTATTTCCAAAATATTTTTATGTTTCCCTATCTGCTTATTGTTGCTCAAGGAAATGGTTGTAATACAGGAATTGGATTATATCACAGAAAACTGATTAAAATGGAACTGCAGAATAAAATATATTGTAAAATTTTATCCTGGAGAATCTTCTCCAGATCTATTGACATGTTAAATAAGGCCAAGGTGGGCAAGGGAAATACTAATTAAGAGAATACAATTAAATTGTAAATACAATGTAAAGAAAACTTAAAAGGCAATGGCATTGAAGGAATCACTAAGGACTTGTACTCTGTTTTTAAATAGTGCAGAATGATACCATGTTAAATGAAATTGCTCTAGATGAACAATATTTCTAGTTCCTAATGAATAGGAATTAAAGGTTAACATTTCCCAGGAAGTTGTAAATCTTGCCATTGAGTTTCAAAGTACACTTTTGCCAAATGTCTTCGTTTTATGTGGACAGGCCACACACATTCTCCCCACTCTATTCTTTGTCACTTTGGTTTGGGTCATGATTACCACCTGGAAGATTTCATTCTCTAGGTCCATAAGAATGCAGGACATTTCCATCAAGTGGGCAAGACCTGATGATATTTAGCTTGAAAAGGAGATGGATTAGAGAAATTTTATAGCTATGTCCCCAAAGTGAAGGGTTTATCTATTCCTGGTAAAGGTTCATGATGAGAAAAAACTGTCTAATAATTAAGCATGATTGAAGTTAATTGGCAGAGATTTGGCCAATTCCCTGTCCTTCTGGGCCTCCATTTTTGGAAATGCTTAGTATTTGCCAGGTTGGAGTATGTAAAAAAGGGCTTCAGTGACAGATAGAAGGTTGGAATAGAGAAGTTTTTTGAAAACTGTGGGTCATAACACATTAATATGACATGAAATCAAATTAATGTATCTTGACCAGCATTTCTAAAAAAAAACTGATAAATTTATTTTTAAACAAGTGGTCACTCATACTTATTTTTTAAATGTACCAAAGACATACATTCATGCTCTATTAGGCATTTTAATTAATGCCACCCTGGTAAAACGTGGCAGGCACTCTGCTTTATACTCAATGTGCATTATGTGGTATAATCCTTATGACCACAATAAGGTGAATATTATCATACCCACTTTATGGGTAAGCATTCTGGCGATAAGAAGGATTAAGAGAGATATCAAGACCAAATAGCAGGAATTTGAATCTATTGAACTCTGAACCACTAACTATTCTGCTAGGAATTTCCATTGATGAGAAAAATAATTTATCATTTCATACCATTTAGAGCAAGATATTCATAAAAAATGTGAACAGATTAGTTATCATGGATCATAAGCTATATTCAACTTATTTTTAATACATTGGCACCCAAGTTGAACTAAAATGCTGAGGCCTTTTCTACCTGAAAGTCAAAATATTCGAATAATTACCCTACCCTTACCTCTATCCAGGTGTGAGACTTAAGATTAGTTACTTCATTTCCACAGTTCTCTCTCTATTATAAAGATATATTTCTTAATAAAGTGAAATCCACCCATCATATTGTACAGTTGAGTAAGTCTGACAAATGTAAATGGATGTGCAAACACTGCCAGAGCAATTAAGATATAGAAAAGTTTCATACCCAGCCCCCAAATCCCTACATGCCTTCTTATGGTCAACCCTTCCCCATTCCAGTCTGACCACCACAGAAGTGTTTTCTATCCCTATAGTTCTACCTTTGTAAGAATATCAAATTGTTAGAAAAACACCTTTTTAAGCCTGAAGATTAATTAAGAGACACAAGGTTCAGAAAAAAATTGAGGCTTTTCTTTAATGAAGGTCTTGCAAGATCAGGTGCCTAGAGCTCAGGGACCCAAAGATTGGGCATAACCTGCGTTTTATCCCCTGGAGTGCAACCTTCCCCTGGTTCCTCATTGGTGAATACTATGAAGTGTATATCTTCCCTGAAGTTCAGCTAGGTTTTACTCACCTAGGTTTTACTGTTTTCTATTGGATTATTTTTTTAAAAAATATACCCTTAAACTGGTTGTGGTGTATGCCTATAATCCCAGAGGCTTGGGAGGCTGAGGCAGGAGAATCTCAAGTTCAAAGCCAGCCTCAGAAAAAGTGAGGCACTAAGCAAGTCAGTGAGACCCAATTTCTAATAAAATACAGAAACAGGGTTGGGGATGTGGCTCAGTGGCTGAGTGCCCCTGAATTCAATCCCCAGTATCAAAAAAAAAAAATAGTATGTTTGGAAGATTAGAGGTTCTTACCTTTTTTCTTTTATGTTTCTTTTTTCTTTTTAATTTCTTCTGATGCTGGGAATTGAACCCCGGGCCTGGCACATGCTAGTCAAGTGCTCTATTGCTGGGCTACATCCCCAGCTCCCTAGATTCTTAATCTTAATGAAGTTCTGTGTATTTCTGGACTGTATTCTGCTCCTTTGATTGATTGATTTTGGCACCAGGGATTGAACCCAGGGATGCTTAGCCACTGCGCCACATCCCTAGACTTTTTATTTATTTATTTTTTTAATTTTTAATTTTAAAACAGGGTCTCACTATGTTGCTGAGGATCTTGCTAAATTGCATAGGCTGGTTTGGAACCTGAGATCCTCCTGCCTTAGCCTCCAAAGCGGTTGGCATTAAAGGTGTGCACAACATGCCTGGCCTACACTGATTTATGTATCCAGAATTTGAATTGAATAAATATAATAAAAAAATGTAAAGGGAAGAAAATAGAAGAAAAGGAAATGAAACGGAATGGAGGTAAAAGAAGAGGAAGCATGAGTAAAAGAAGAAAAAAAATATTATTCCTGGTAAGGGCAAACATTATTTCATAAAACTTCTTGCTCAGCTCAGTGTGCATGTGTTTGTGTATGCATATATGTATTGGGTCACTGCATATAATACTTTGGAGGCTTCAGTCACAAATGTATGATAATTTTGATTCAGTATCCTCTCTGCTTCTTCATGCTTTCCTGAGTGGTATCAACTCATGCTAACCCTTCCCTCTCATCTGGAAACACACTACACGTTTTTGCAGGAAGCATCAAAATGACTGAAGTGATGAAATGTTTAAGATTTTGAGAATATTTGAGGCAATGCAGATGGGTGATATGTACAACTAGACTGTTATCTTCCTTCCATAATTTTCCTCTGGTTTAGCTGTGTGCCCTCAGGGAATCACTCTCTGCTGCCTTTTGCCTGACAAATGCTCTCTCCCTTGCTGCAAAAACTGACCTCATAGCTGGTCACATATCCACTCATAAAAGAGTGTCTTTTCTTGAAGTCATTATAGCTATGTGAACCACTGTGATTATATTATCACCAAAGGGAAGTAAACAGAAATATTATGTGGCAGATTCAGGGAGCTTTTAAATTAAATTTCTTTCTCCAAGGGAAATGTTTTCATGCCCTCCGCGCCTGAATTTCTTCTTTCTCTTTGAATTTTTTCTTGGTGATTGAAGTAAACACTTGAGCTTACAAATCATAGGAGGAAGGCCCCACCCAGCATAGTTGGAGGGAGCCTGCAGTACTGAGAATTCCTAGAGTTAGACTGTCACTACCAGTGTAGGAGTCCTAAGACTGGGGTTGCAGGCAATGAAGCACAGCTTGTGTCCAGTTGGATCTTGTTAACTGGGCTTTTTTCTTTACTCAGGTGACTCAGCCATCATTCCTTTTGTGGTACTCCTCCCTTCCCCCCTGGCCTCATGATGGGAACCCATTGTTTTCCCAACTTCTTAATGACACCACCCCATTGCTATCAGTTTAGACCAACTACACTTGGAGTTCTCTTTGACTTTTTCACTTTCCCTCTCACCCCTCATCCAATCTGGCACTTCTGCTCAACTTCACAGTATTTACAGAAATCCCCATTCTAACTATTTGAGCCTGGTCCGGGCCATCAGCATCTCTCCCATGGACTGCTACATGTCTGCCACCACTGCTCTCCCTGATTGTGATGTTGCCCCCCTTCATTCAATTCTCATCAGAGAACAGGGAAGACTGTTGAACCAAGTTTTATCTCTTCATCTTCCATCCAGAATCTGCCATTGACTCCCACTCATTCAGAGCAAAATCCCAAATCCTCCTTTTTCTTCAAGGTGTCACATTATTTGGCTTCTGGGCTCTTCCTCTCTTCTCCTTTATTATTTGGTTCCACCCACTCTGGTTTGAAGGCTGCTTCTTTGTGCCAGATACCCACTTACCCCAGATGCCCTCGTGGTTCACTCCCTATCATAAGCAGTTCCTATAGACTCAGTCCGAGAAGTAGTTAGATTCAATTGATTGAATCATTTTATTAATGCTCATTTTATTAATGCTCATCACACTTCAACCCACACATCCTAATTTAAGTCCTAACTGAGTCTACACCCAAGGGTCCCAGAAACTCACCTGTGATTTGTGTTAAGTCCATGTCGCTGGAACTCAGCTGGAGCAGAGTAACCTGGTGCAGGGGGGTGAGAGTAATGGAGGTCCTGTCGGTCCCACTGGCTCACAGAAGTCCAGGTTTTTAAGTTCTAGTTCAGCTGTGTTTGCAGCTGATAGCTGGGTAATGTCTGGGGCGTACCTGGTTACATCACTAACTTAAGTCGATTTAAGTTCTGCAGTTCACATTACATCATTGGCATATTGCTTATGGTCATTCAATATTCAATCAATACATAATCAATAATCAATATGGTCAATAATCTTATAACTTTCTGGTGCTCTTATCACTCCCTCCATTCATTCAGCTCTTTGATGAATCAATGAATTAATGAGTATATAAATGTATGGACTTATTTTATTGACCGATGAGATGATTCACAGGGCTTTACTAGCAGAGCTGTGACAACTACCCTATACCCAGGGGAAATACGTACACTAATCTACAGTAAAAAAATAGGACTGCAGTCCCTCTACTACTCAACTTATCTGAGAGTTTTATTTTTTCCAATTATAACAAGCTATTACCATTTCTAATGCTTTATGTCTCCCATACTTTATTTTTTATTCTTCATTTCATTTAACTTCACAGACATTATCTTTTTAAATTAGTGTATTAATGTTCTTCCCTCACAGAGATTGGGGGACTTTGTTTCTTTGTTTTGTTTGCTGATGTACCCAGAGGATCTATCACAGTGCTTGGCACCTGGTGTCCACTCAAAAACTATTTGCGGAATTACCAAATAAATGGTTGAGGAGAAATGGATGGGAAATGTACTTTCTAATTAGGATTATGACTAGTATTATATCCAGATAACAAGTTAAGGTAATATTCAATGATCTCTGATCCTCTCTTTCTTCCTCCCTTGATGGACATAATAATTTATACCTGAAGATATTAATACAAGGATTCAAAAAAAATTACCCCAGTAAAAAATGTCCAGCATTAAAACCCTTCACATAATTGGGTTCAGTGAAAGTCTGAGAAATCCCTGAATATTTAAAAAAAAAATGGAACCAAAGGCATCTAATGATCTTGAAGAAAAGTATCTTGCAAGATTTTCCAGGCTAATGACATGAGTAAATTCAGATAATCTTCAAGCATTAAGTGGAATTTACAATGCCTTAATTCAATTCTCCAAAGCATTAAGCATCCATGATTAAGAAATATCTGTGTGTTTTATGACTTGTAAAATGAATGGTATTTATTATAGATCTGAAGTATTCAGAGGGAGGCTTGGGAGTCCTTGTGGCTTTTAACTAACCCCCTGAAGGCAATCTTGGTAGAGATTGGCACTCTCCAGTGAGTACCTTGTCCCCCGGGACAGGCTGCTGTTCTTTCAAACATGCAGAGGGGCTTTCTATTGCTCAGCTTACCAGGAACATGGCTCCGGAGAGAGTGCAATCAGCCTAGGCCTGAGTGCAGCAAAATCACTTGGAAACCTTTCTGCCCTCCCCATCCCCAATGCACCTGTCAGTCTTCAACTCCTTTGGTGGACTTTTTCTCCCTCACTTCTGCCCAAGCTCATCTTATCTTCCTTGGATTCCACTTTTGCTCCTTATCAAGATTTTCTACTGTCCTTAGATAAATTCTCTCTCTCTCTCTCTCTCCTGTGTTGAGGATTGAACCCACAGGCATTTAACCACTAAGACATAAATATATATATATATATATATATATATATATATATATATATATATATAGAGAGAGAGAGAGAGAGAGAGAGAGAGAGAGAGAGACACTGGGTCTTGCTAAGTTGCTGAAGGCCTCACTAAGTTGTTGAAGATAGGTGGCTTTGACTCACAGTCCTCCTGCCTCAGCCTCCCAAGTCTTGATTACAGGCATGAGCCACCATGCCTGGTCAGAAGAATCCATTTTTGCCATTCACATCTTTAAAAATTCCTAATGCATACATTTTTCCTCCTCTTATGAGGACATGTGTTCCCTGAAGTTACCTCAAACATGTTCTGCTCATGCCTTTATTTTTCACTTACCTTGGGCTCTGGGGATAAGTTGCAATTTCTCATCAATTCCACCCCCACACTGTAACAATGGAAATAACTGCACTTTTCTACACAGTAGCCACTTTCATGTGACCAAGAGGCATTTGGAATGTGTTTAGTGTGCGTGACCATGAAGCAGATTGTTTTATTTTGCTGCTTTTAATTAAACCAATGGTTGTGGCTACAGTATTGGATATCACATTTCTAGACCCTTTCTCTTCCTCCCTGAACTAAACTGATGATTATGATTCTAGAGATGCCACTCTATTCCTCACCTTCTGACCGATTCCATTAAACAAGTGATCCCATTAACACAATTCTTTGTCTCCTGGATCTTTATCTTATATTTAACCCCAACCCCTGCCATGACTCTGGCTCATGACTTTGACTCAGACATATATAATATATGTTTAAACCTGATGCATTTATTCTCAGTGTTCTTATATTAAATATAATTTATTTTACCTCACAGACTTCCATATATGAAATATTAAGTTCAAACCATCCCATCTTCTGTCCACCATGGCTGAAAGGAGAAGAGTTAGATATTGTCCTTGTGTATCTCTTAGGTGTCCCATTTACTTGAAATTGTCCCTGGATGTTTCTGTTCAGGCTTAGGGGTTTTTCCTTCCTGTCCATCATCAGTCACCTGGTCTTGTAGCACTGAATGATTTCCCATAATACAATGTAGCACTTAGAAACAATTATTCTATCTCTTGGGCTCTGGATGTTCTTATGAAAACATGTAGGGAATCAAAACTTTCAAATTCATATACTACTATCTTACAGTTTAGGTGGTACCAAATATGTGGAATGCTCTCAATAAATGAATAAAGGAGTGAATGAATGGATGAACTCATTGACTGATGAGATTAGTAACAGTACTCTACAAGCAGGTCTGTGGCAACTACCCTGGACCCACAGAACTATGACAGTAATCTAAAGAGAGAAACAGAATTGAAGTCCCTCTTCCAATAATCACAACCCAGGCAGGTCATGGCTGTATCAGCATAATCTCATTCTGCTGAGGATTTTCATTTCTAACTTAAATTTCATCCAATTAAGCTTAGTCACTTTTTCAGGTGATAATTAGTAATGCCATCACAGATTTAGAATTATATATTTCTTAACTCGAGTTTCACAGATTTTTATTTGATGCAGTACACTTGAGACTTTTGCAGATGGGTCACTTTTTTATTGATTCATAGGTTTGAGAATTAAAAGTATGACTGTTCTAATGGTTTGTGTTGGCTTAATCAAGCACACTGGAAATTGGTTCATTTCTATGAGAAATTTGATAAGGTTTCTATGTATGAATGCAAATCCAACTTTACTTTTACTCTCTATTTTTTATATTATTTAAATATAAAAGGTTTTTCAATTTATTTTTTTCTAAAAAATAAAACGTCTATCTATTTGAATCTTTAATTCTGTGAGTCAAAAGAAGGCACTTATTTGTTTTTCTGATGTCAATCCTTCCCTTATGGACAATGAAATCGTAAGGTGTAAGGTGGAATGATAGGATTAAAACTGTCACACAGATATTTTTCATATATTCTTAAGGATAAATCTTTGAAAGCTCTGTTTCTTAAAAAAAGAAAAATATTCATCTTATTTATGCTTTTTTATTATATTTGGATAGAAAATATAATCATCTCACTTCAATTCTAACCCCATTGTTTTTAAATACAATCTTTTTCAAAAATGATAATAACAAATCATATAGTCTAGCACTTTGAGGGCTTTCTTTCAACAACTTCTGATAAAAGCTCTATGTAACATTTTTAATTTAATTCTCATGTCAACACGTAAGTTCCATATTAGCCATTTTGAGGCAAAACGATGTAATTTTGAAGAACATAAAAATGTACATCTTAATCATCAATAACCCCAGAGTAATGTTGTACTAAACTTAAGCTTTCCTACACACAATTGTGTAAGTCTTAAATATCTGCTTTTAAGGGCAAATACTACACTGTTTCAATTACCATAGGTTTACAAACTATAAATTTATGGAACATCTGGTAGGGCAAGTCTTTCCTCTTAACATCTGGTGGGATAAATCTTTTATCATTTTTCTTTATTATTTTAAATGCCATTATATATTATGCATTACTCATTGATTGTTTATTATAACAATTTAACTACATAATATATTCTTTTCATGACTCTGATTAGGATTATAATAAATTTGTGGATTGTTAGAGATAAAATGCATATAAATTTGAAACTTCATATAAAAAAGTATGATATGTCTTTTTTTAAGACATTGCTTTCTTTATTTAGATCTTCAATATTTCCTGGTAGGTATTTTAAAGGATTCATTAGTATTTGGGGCACTTTCAATGGCTTTAATTAAAAAAAAAATAATAATCAGTTTCTCTTTAAATACATTATTGAGTTTAGTAAGACTATTGATTTTGTTAACTATTAATTTTGAAAATTTTTAGACTACAATACATTTTGATAAAATGTTATATAACCTTCATGCTGGTTCCCCTAATGTGAAGCCCTTGCTTATTCATGATACAACAGTATTCAAACCACAAAATTAACATCAACATGATATTTTCAACTAAATTAACGATTTTATTTTATTTCACCTGTGTTTAAGGTTTGTTTTCTTTTTTTAGTATCCCACATTGCATTTAATTTTCTCCTTCAATCTGTGACACTTCCTCCGTTTTTCATTTTCTTTCATAACTTTGACACCTTTAAAGAGTATCGGAATAGTTTGCAGAATGTCCTTATTTTAGTGTTTTCTTATAATTGAATGAAGGTTTTGTCTTCATGAAGAAAGAACAAGACTGGGGATGTAGCTCATGGGCTGAGGATGTTGCTCAATGTACAGAACTTGCCTAGTTTGTGTGAGGCCCTGGGTTCAATCCCCAGCATCACACACATACACACACACACACACACAAAAAAAAAAAGTGGGGGGGGAGAAAGAAAGAACAACATCTTTCTGAGTTCATCACTTCAGGTAACCTGATGGCAATATGTCTCCTTACTGGGGATATTATCTTCAGCTTTTAGAGTGATGGTTGCTGGCTTTCTCTACTGTAAATCACTACCTCCCATTTGCAACTGACAAACATGTTGTGAGTATACTTTGAGACTAGGCAAATAGTCTGTTTCTTCTCAAACTTTACTAACCTTGCCACCCATCACTAAATCCTGCTTATAGCAATTGTCAGTATTGAGCTTTACTGGTAAATATCTTAAGTCCACCATTCATTATTTATCTGAAGATTTTCTTTAAGGAAGCTCAATCCCTGCTTATTATTCAATGTATTTATCCATCCATATATATTTATTTATATCCACTTGGGTATTAATTTTGCTGTGTATTACCATTTGGGTATTACTTTATTATTAAAATCCTTCATGTTTTGGCTCTTAGGATACTTCCTGGGTACCTCCTGTCCTCTCTGAACTATCTCAATATCTTTTTTTATATATATACATGATAATACTGGAATGCATTACAATCATAATTATCCATTCACATCTTTTTTATTCCTTTCTTACATTCTGGCATCACAGATGTTCCAGGATCTCTGTCTCTTTTCCATGGAGCCTTGATTCTTGTGTAATAGTATTAAATTGCAGTTTAAAATGTGAATTCTATGAAAAAAAATTTTTTTCAGAGTATTTGCTATTCATAAGTACATTATAAAAAATGTCCTATTTTTCATCTTAATCTCAGTTTATTATTGAATTTTTCTTCTATTTTATAGCTAATCTAAAAATAGTAATGTGAGTATTTTAAAGGCCTAGGTCAAATACCTAGGCAAAACCCTGAAATTGGTACATGCTCCCTATATGTACTCACAGGCCTAACATAGAAGGAAATGAATAACATCTTTTTAACCACAATGTTGGGCATTAAAGACTCAGTTCTTTCTGCACCATGTTGATTATAGCCTCTGTAGCCCTCTGAAGCTTACCACTAAGGTGCCCCAACACCACATTCACTCTGTCCAAGGTCACACATGTGAAGTCTGAACTTCACCCTCGGAATCATCTTGCTATAAATAGCATCCCACCCTATAATCCCTAAAATGTGAGTGATCTCCTGGTATCTAAAATTTCAGGAGAAAGTAATGGCGGCGAGAGGGGAGGCAGCGCTTTCAGTACCTCCTCAACAACGGGGTCAGAGAGACGCATGGATACGCTTAGATTCGACCTGCTGAGAAACTCCTAGCAAAATTCCACTAAAGAGAGACCGGCCGGGAATCGGTAGGATTTTTGGAGGTGACAGTCTGCGCTAGAGGAGTGAATCTCCGCCACCCAGCGCAGAGGTCCAGACCCGCCAGCCGCTGCCCGCGCGACTCGGCGACTGTCGGCTGCCTGCATGCGGCCCCCGCATCAGGGCGGATAGCCTCCGAGGCGCAGCTCAGCAGGAGCGGTGCAGGGACTCTAGGAAGAGGTCTCTCGCCAAGCCTTCATGAAATAGCGAACTGGGAGCTGAAACCAACCAGAGACAGACCAGTCCCATCCCTCCCTTCGGACACTCCTGCAAGGAGCCTGGGGCCCGCCATAGCAGAGTGGTGACATCACCAGAGTTCCGCCGACAGAATTCCTTCCCAGCAGAATCCACGTTAGCAGGTGTGTGACTCCCACCCCCTCCAGATACAAGCAGCCAGGAAACCTCGGGAATCTCTCCGGGGGCATGTCTGTAGGGAAGCAGAGGGGATTCCAGATCCCCACCTCCCCTTAACACCAGCGGCGACACCCAAGATCTTAGCCGCCAGTTTCTGGGGGCGTGCCCACCAAAGGGGTCCGGAAAAATTAAACTGTTGGTTCCCAGATCACCCCACCACAGCACTGGGGCTTAGATGAATGACAGAGAGGGTGTTCATCGTTCGGGATATAGGACACGTGGTGGGGCTGCAAGTGTAATCAGATCCTTGGGGAACCGCCTCTGGTGAACAGGACCTGGCTGGCTGGCTGGGAGGAGGAACAGGGGGAGGGGCCGGATAAGTGAAAGGGCTGTGGACTAACAGGATTAAGAGACTCCCAGGAGCCACCATAAAGGGATTTCTGTCAGCACATAGAGGGCAGAAGCTCGGCTCAGAGGGCACAGCTCCGCCTATTGGAAGAGAAGAAAATGGGATTCAGCCATAGAACAGGGGATGCCAGCATGGCAGAGATCTGATGTCATCGGAGAGCGGCCGAGGAGAGAACTTCATCGGTGCCAGCGGCGACGGAAACAGTTGGTCCCCTGGTAGGGAGGGTGAGTCACAGATACCCGAGTCTCTCTCGCTTTGTCGTCGAGCCAGAGGGGAGGAGCGGGGCCGCCGCCCGCGCCCGCAAGGTAGGCAGACCTGCGACCAACCTGCAGATCAGGCCCAGCGTTCTGCAGGCGTGGTAGGAGGGGCAGGGCAGAGCCGCCGCCCGCGCCGGCAAGGTAAGAAGACCTGCGACAGACCGGCGGATCAGGCCCAGCGGCCTGCCAGCGTGGTACACATTTCACCCCAACTGGAGTAGGGGCAGAGCAGAGCCTTCGCCCGCGCCCAGATCAGGCCCAGCGGCCCGCCTGTGTGGTGGTCAAGTGACCCCAATTGGAGTGGGGGCGGAGCAGAACTGACACCCGTGCCCGCAAGGTGGGCAGACCGGTGACCAACCTGCAGATCAGGCCTAGGGGTCCCCGGGCGTGGTAGGAGGGGCAGGGCAGAGCCTTCACCCCACCTGCAAGGTAGGAAGACCTGTGACAGAACAGCGGATCAGGCCCAGGGGTCCGCGGGCGTGGTAGACACCTCACACCAATTGGAGGAGGGGCAGAGCAGAGCCCCCGCCCACACCTGCAAGGGAGACTTTTCAACTATACAAGAGCAATATAAATATATAGGGGGGAAAAATTTCAAAAACACAACTGTTTCACCAAGAAGAAAGAAACGCAAGCAGTATGAAAAGACAAGGAAAGAAAGGACTACAAGCAATGCAGGTCAACTCAACTTTAGAAGAGGTAACAGCTGCAGCAGATGGAATGTCAGATAAAGAATTCAGGATATATATGCTTCAGATGATCTGGAGTATCAAGGAAGACATTAGACAGCAAAATCAGACAATGAAAGATCACTTCGACAAGGAATTACACAAACAAATCCAGGAAGCAAAGGATCAACTATACAGGGAGATAGAGGTTATAAAAAACAAACAAACAGAAATCCTAGAAATGCAGGAAGCAATAAACCAACTTAAAAACTCAATGGAGAATACTACCAGCAGAGTAGAACACTTAGAAGATAGAACATCAGACAATGAAGACAAAGTATTTCAACTTGAAAAGAACTTAGACAGCTCAGCAAGACTGTTAAGAAACCATGAGCAGAACATCCAAGAAATATGGGATAACATTAAGAGACCAAACTTAAGAGTCATTGGGATACAGGAAGGTATAGAACTCCATACCAAAGGAATGAGCAATTTATTCAATGAAATAATACGAGAAAACTTCCCAGACTTGAAGAATGAGACAGAATCCCAAATTCTAGAAGCCTACAGGATGCCGAATGTGCAAAATTATAAGAGATCCACACCTAGACACATTATAATGAAGATGCCCAACATACAGAATAAGGAGAGAATTTTAAAAGCTACAAGAGAAAGGAAGCAGATTACATTTAGGGGCAAGCCAATCAGGATAACAGCTGATCTTTCAACACAGACTCTGAAAGCTAGAAGATCCTGGAATAACATATTTCAAACACTGAAAGAAAATGGGTTCCAACCAAGAATTGTGTATCCAGCGAAATTAAGCTTCAGGATGGAAGATGAAATTAAAACCTTCCACGACAAACAAAAGTTAAAAGAATATGCAGCTAGAAAACCATCTCTTCAAAACATCCTTGGCAAAACATTACAGGAAGAGGAAATGGAAAATAACAATGAAAACCAACAGTGGGAGGTAGGACAGTAAAGGGGGGAGGAATAATCAAAGAGGAAAACAAACCATGTTTAGTAACATAAATAAACAAATATGGTTGGAACAACAACCCATATCTCAATAATAACCCTAAATGTTAATGGCTTAAACTCACCAATTAAGAGACACAGGCTAGTAGAATGGATCTCAAAACAAGACCCAACAATATGCTGCCTACAGGAGATGCATTTGATAGGAAAAGACATACATAGGCTGAAGGTGAAAGGTTGGGAAAAATCATATCACTCATATGGACTTCGGAAACAAGCAGGAGTGTCCATACTCATATCAAAAAAAATAGTTTTCAAGCCAAAGTTAATCAAAAGCGATAAAGAGGGACACTACATACTGCTTAAGGGAACCATACACCAACAAGACATAGCAATCATAAATATATATGCCCCAAACAATGGTGCAGCTATGTTCATCAAACAAACTCTTCTCAAGTTCAAGAGTCTAATAGACCACCATACAATAATCATGGGAGACTTCAACATACCTCTCTCGCCACTGGACAGATCTTCCAAACAAAAGTTGAATAAGGAAACTATAGAACTCAATAACACAATTAATAACCTAGACTTAATTGACATATATAGAATATACCACCCAACATCAAGCAGTTACACTTTTTTCTCAGCAGCACATGGATCCTTCTCAAAAATAGATCATATATTATGTCACAGGGCAACTCTTAGACAATATAAAGGAGTAGACATAATACCATGCATCCTATCTGATCATAATGGAATGAAACTGAAAATCAATGATAAAAGAAGGAAGGAAAAAGCATACATCACTTGGAGAATGAACAATAGGTTACTGAATGATCAATGGGTTATAGAAGACATCAAGGAGGAAATTAAAAAATTCTTAGAGATTAATGAAAACACAGACACAACATATCGGAATCTATGGGACACATTGAAAGCAGTTCTAAGAGGAAAATTCATTGCTTGGAGTTAATTCCTTAAAAAAAGAAAAAAACAACAAATAAATGATCTCATACTTCATCTCAAAATCCTAGAAAAAGAAGAGCAAAACAACAGCAAAAGAAGTAGAAGGCAAGAAATAATGAAAATCAGAGCTGAAATTAATGAAATCGAAACAAAAGAAACAATTGAAAAAATTGACAACACTAAAAGTTGGTTCTTTGAAAAAATAAACAAAATCGACAGACCCTTAGCCATGCTAGCGAAGAGAAGAAGAGAGAGAACTCAAATTACTAGCATACGGGATGAAAAAGGCAATATCACAACAGACACTTCAGAAATACAGAAGATAATCAAAAATTATTTTGAATCCTTATACTCCAATAAATTAGAAGATAGTGAAGGCATAGATAAATTTCTTAAGTCATATGATCTGCCCAGATTGAGTCAGGAGGATATAGACAACCTAAACAGACCAATATCAGTTGAGGAAATAAAAGAAACCACCAAAAGACTACCAAATAAGAAAAGCCCAGGACCGGATGGGTATACAGCAGAGTTTTACAAAACCTTTAAAGAGGAACTAATACCAATACTTTTCAAGCTACTTCAGGAAATAGAAAAAGAGGGAGAACTTCCAAATTCATTCTATGAGGCCAACATCACCCTGATACCTAAACCAGACAAAGACACTTCAAAGAAAGAAAACTACAGACCAATATCTCTAATGAACCTAGATGCAAAAATCCTCAATAAAATTCTGGCGAATCGGATACAAAAACATATCAAAAAAATTGTGCACCATGATCAAGTAGGATTCATCCCTGGGATGCAAGGCTGGTTCAATATACGGAAATCAATAAATGTTATTCACCACATCAATAGACTTAAAAATAAGAACCATATGATCATCTCGATAGATGCGGAAAAAGCATTCGACAAAGTACAGCATCCCTTTATGTTCAAAACTCTAGAAAAACTAGGGATAACAGGAACATACCTCAATATTGTAAAAGCAATCTATGCTAAGCCTCAGGCTAGCATCATTCTGAATGGAGAAAAATTGAAGGCATTCCCTCTAAAATCTGGAACAAGACAGGGATGCCCTCTCTCTCCACTTCTGTTCAACATAGTTCTCGAAACACTGGCCAGAGCAATTAGACAGATGAAAGAAATTAAAGGCATCAAAATAGGAAAAGAAGAACTTAAATTATCACTATTTGCAGGTGACATGATTCTATACCTAGCAGACCCAAAAGGGTCTACAAAGAAACTATTAGAGCTAATAAATGAATTCAGCAAAGTGGCAGGATATAAAATCAACACGCATAAATCAAAGGCATTCCTGTATATCAGCGACAAATCCTCTGAAATGGAAATGAGGACAACCACTCCATTCACAATATCTTCAAAAAAAATAAAATACTTGGGAATCAACCTAACAAAAGAGGTGAAAGACGTATACAATGAAAACTACAGAACCCTAAAGAGAGAAATAGAAGAAGAACTTAGAAGATGGAAAAATATACCCTGTTCATGGATAGGCAGAACTAACATCATCAAAATGGCGATATTACCAAAAGTTCTCTATAGGTTTAATGCAATGCCAATCAAAATCCCAATGGCATTTCTTGTAGAAATAGAGAAAGCAATCATGAAATTCATATGGAAAAATAAAAGACCCAGAGTAGCAAAAACAATGCTAAGCAGGAAGTGTGAATCAGGCGGTATAGCGATACCAGACTTCAAACTATACTACAGAGCAATAGTAACAAAAATAGCATGGTACTGGTACCAAAACAGGCGGGTGGACCAATGGTACAGAATAGAAGACACAGAAACCAATCCACAAAACTACAACTATCTTATATTTGATAAAGGGGCTAAAAGCATGCAATGGAGGAAGGATAGCATCTTCAACAAATGGTGCTGGGAAAACTGGAAATCCATATGCAACAAAATGAAACTGAATCCCTTTCTCTCGCCATGCACAAAAGTGAATTCAAAATGGATCAAGGAGCTTGATATCAAATCAGAGACACGCCGTCTGATAGAAGAAAAAGTTGGCTACAATCTACAGTCGGTGGGGTCGGGCTCCAAATTCCTCAATAGGACACCCATAGCACAAAATTTAATAACTAGAATCAACAAATGGGACTTACTCAAACTAAAAAGTTTTTTCTCAGCTAAAGAAACAATAAGAGAGGTAAATAGAGAGCCTACATCCTGGGAACAAATCTTTACTCCTCACACTTCAGATATAGCCCTAATATCCAGAGTATACAAAGAACTCAAAAAATTAGACAATAAGATAACAAACAACCCAATCAACAAATGGGCCAAGGACCTGAACAGACACTTCTCAGAGGAGGGCATACAATCAATCAACAAGTACATGAAAAAATGCTCACCATCTCTAGCAGTCAGAGAAATGCAAATCAAAACCACCCTAAGATACCATCTCACTCCAGTAAGATTGGCAGCCATTATGAAGTCAAACAACAACAAGTGTTGTCGAGGATGTGGGGAAAAGGGTACACTTGTACATTGCTGGTGGGACTGCAAATTGGTGCAGCCAATTTGGAAAGCGGTATGGAGATTTCTTGGAAAGCTGGGAATGGAGCCACCATTTGACCCAGCTATTCCCCTTCTTGGTCTATTCCCTAAAGACCTAAAAAGAGCATGCTACAGGGACACTGCTACATCGATGTTTATAGCAGCTCAATTCACAATAGCAAGACTGTGGAACCAACCCAGATGCCCTTCAATAGACAAATGGATTAAAAAAATGTGGCATTTATACACAATGGAGTATTACTCTGCATTTAAAAATGACAAAATCATAGAATTTGCAGGGAAATGGATGGCACTAGAGCAGATTATGCTAAGTGAAGCTAGCCAATCCCTAAAAAACAAATGCCAAATGTCTTCTTTGATATAAGGAGAGTAACTAAGAACAGAGTAGGGACGAAGAGCATGAGAAGAAGATTAACATTAAACAGAGATGAGAGGTGGGAGGGAAAGGGAGAGAAAAGGGAAATTGCATGGAAATGGAAGGAGACCCTCAGAGTTATACAAAAGTACATACAAGAGGAAGTGAGGGGAAAGGGAAAAATAATACAAGGGGGAGAAATGAAGGTCAGTAGAGGGGGTAGAGAGAGAAGAGGGGAAGGGAGGGGAGGGGAGGGGGGATAGTAGAGGATAGGAAAGGTAGCAGAACACGACAGTCACTAGTATGGCAATATGTAAATCAATGGATGTGTAATTGATGTGATTCTGCAATCTGTATATGGGCTAAAAATGGGAGTTCATAACCCACTTGAAGCAAAGTGTGAAAGATGATATATCAAGAACTATGTAATGTTTTGAACAACCAACAATAAAAAGAAAAAAAAATAAATTAAAAAAAATTTCAAAATCTTTATTGGTGAAAGATATTAGCCAGTAGATATCCAAAAGCATAGCTTTTTCTATATACCTTAATCTATCAAGTACTTCAAGGAAATATGAAAACTACAAATTCCATGTAAGTTGTGAAATAAGGATAAATCTATATTGTTTGCAGCTAAATATGAACTTCATAATCTCCAAATATAATAATAGTTCAGGTCTAAATATTTATGAGCAAAGAGATATAAATGTGAGGGGTATCATATCTATATAGCTAAAATTTGTAGATATAGATCTATCTATATATTGTGCTCATTATCTTATATATGTATATCATATATAAATCTTGTGTATTTAGGAATTCACTAATAGTTTATGTGCCCTTACAAATGTGACCATCTTGCAGGAATAACATTTACTCTTGGAATTGTCCATCCATCCAAGATGCAACTCTCTGTATAAATTTCAGAGAAGTGCTTTCAAATAGGAAGGAAGCCATCAACTCCTTAACTTGTCAAATCTGGAGAAGTAAAAAATTCCAATGTAGCTCAATGCATAAGCATTTGAGCATAAAATTTGCCACAGATTTTACAAAGAACATTTTTCTTTTTGGTACTGAGGATTGAACCCAAGCCTCACACAGAGTAGATAAGAACTGTACTACTTAGCTACATCCCCTAGCCCTTTCTAAGACTTTGAGACAGGATCTTGCCAAATACTCCAGGCTGTCCTCAAACTTGCTATCTTCAGCCTTCTGAGTAGCTAGAATCACAGATGTCACCACAGCACCCAGTCCTGAGTATTTTTCATATTTGATTTCCCCATCATTTAAATAATTTTGACAGTGACTGCCCACAAGAAGAGTTATAAAGATTAAGTCAGATTCTCTAGGTAAACCCAACAGCACACTGGCTGGCCTGAAGGAGCTGCTTTGTAGATGGGAAGAGCAGCTGCTGGTCTTATCTGCATTGTCATGAGTATCACTGTCATTACTAATATTAAAATTAATTACAGCCAGTGATGCACGTACCTATATCTTGTCTGGAATCTTATTCTGCTTCGTAAAACTGGTTTAGCTGATCTTGTGTAGGTCTACTCAGATATCCCTGCAAGTGCTTTGTTAAGACTTAAATTTGATATCTATGATGCTAGCAATGATTGAAGAAAGGACAAGAACCCACTTCACTCAGTAAAGCTTTATAACACAGTCTCAGAGAGAACAATTTCCTCCCCCATGACAGTTTTATTATTACAGCTTTCATCTCAACAGGGAGAATAAATAGAACCTTCATAAGAAATGCTCCAGATAGGCCCACAAGTATTACACTGACTTCCGACACAGGAAACACTACTATTATGAATGTAATATTGTTGTGTTTGTTTTGTGCCTTGGAAAATCAACTAGAAGATTGAATGTAAAACTGTATTGTAGAAATGTTAATCATCTGCTAAGTTATATTAATATAAAGCTGGTTGTTATGCTTTTTTTCTCTTTGTCATACAAGCATTCAGGTTACAGATGAAGTGTTCCTTACAATAATGTGCATGTGACTTCTAGATGAGATTAGAAATCTTGTTGAGGTCTGCCTTAAGATAGTCACATAAAGATGTTTAGGGAAAACTATTTTTGAAATACCAAGATAAATTCCATATTGAAAAACAGAGCCCAAAACAAAAAGACCAAAATCATTCTTATCACAGATTTATGTGTTCACATCTTTAATTCTATTCTTAGGATATAACCCTAGTATTAAATATGTTAATTTCAGGGGTATGCACTATTGAGATAAGTATCATGTATTAGTTACCTTCTTAATCTGTGAGCTCTGGGATCATAATCTCCCTTCTTATTGACCGTGAGACTTAGACAAATTATTGAACTTCTCTGGTCTCCACTCCAGTCATTGAATAGATCCTCAGCTTTGGACTGGATGCCATTCAATTTTCTGGCACACAATATTCAAGAAAAGAGAAAAAGAAATCTCTACTCTAATTATGTTTATATATCAGTGGAAAGAGATGAACAAAACAAATCATAAATAAATGTATTTTAGGTTGTATATAATAGTCAAATTCTTGAGTGGAAAAAGTACCTAGAGAGAGAGAAAAACAGAGAGATTAAGGAATTGACTCACACAATTATGGAAGCTGGCAAGCCCAAAATTCGCCTAGTAGGGTAGCAGGCTTAAGACCCAGAGAAGAGTTGTGACTACAGCTCATGCCCAAAGTCTGTCAGACCTGAAGAATTCCCTCTTCTTGGAAGAAAAGTCAGTCCTTTTCTTAAAGTTCTTTTTTTTTTATTGGTTGTTCAAAACATTTCAAAGCTCATGACATATCATCTTTCATACATTTGATTCAAGTGGGTTATGAACTCCCATTTTTGCCCCAAATACAAGTTGCAGAATCACATCGGTTACACAGCCACATTTTTACATAATACCATATTAATGACTGTTGTATTCTGCTGCCTTTCCTATCCCCTACTATCCCCCCTCCCCTTCCCTCTCATCTTCCCTCTCTACCCCATCTGCTGTTGTTTAATTCTCTCCCTTGTTTTTTTTTTCTCTCCTTAAAGTTCTTTTTAAAAACTGATTCAATGTAGCCCACTAACATTATAGAGGGCAATTTGCTTTACTCAAAGTTGACTGATTTAAACATTAATTGCATCTAAAACATTTGTGCAGAATTCAGAATTGTCCAGATGTGTTTGACCAAATATCTGGGAACTGTGGCCTAGTCAAGTTGATATATAAAATTTATAATCATAAGTTTGTCCTATTTCACCTTAGCATTCATATACTTCTCTTTAAACCATTCTTAATATCTAAACAAAGATTATAACAAAGTTATTCTTCTATCTAATATAACTATCCTGTATGCACCTAAAAATGGCTAACTACCAGAAGGGGATGCAAAGTCCTTGGATGATGATCATTTTTCTCTTTGATATACACAGTAATACTATGATTTAAAGTCAATAGAGTTTATGTTTATATGATAATGGAATGCATGAGGGAAGAAAAAAAGACAGTTACTTTGGATTCACACACATATACGTGTGTGCAAGAATGCACACAGGTTACGGTAATATTAAAAGACGCCCTAAGGGAACTTCTGTATTCCAGACATATTCTTCCTTATGTCCACTATAAATAGCCTGTCAACTTTCCCTTAGAAACGACCATCAATCACCCCAGACAACAATACAACTCCCTCCTCTTGATTCAAAAGCATGAGAATCCCAATGTGGCCAAGTGGCAGTTTTAATATCTAGTTCAATGGAATTGTTGTTGTTTCTCCAGATGGAAGCATTCTTCACTTTGGAATTAAGACCCCAGGCCATTGCAGTGACAGTATGGAAAATAATTTTCTGGTGAATCACTAGGAGTAATATGTGAGTGATGTCACTCCCATTTCTATCCCTTGAATACTAGATGTGTGAGTCTTTATTATGGGAGAAATAGCACCCAATGGTAAACAGGGATTCAGAGCATATACAACCTCCTGGAGAACCCCAAATGAGCTCTCCAAGGTATTTCTACTTAGTTGTTACTGGAACTGAATCTTCAAAAAGTATTATTACCCTGTTCTACCAAACCAACTCTTCAAGGTGATGGGGAACATACTCTCACCAGTGAACTTCATGGTTATGGGCCAATTGCCATATTTCATTTGCTGTGAAACAAGTTCTGTGATTATAAGCAAAGCCACAATGAACACCATGTAGGCATTCTGTAATTCACAGATTGTAATGCTAGCAGAATCATTGCATACAGGAAAGAGAAATCAGTATCCAGAATGTCTATTTCACCAAGAGCAAAGCACTGTCCCTTCCGTGATTGAAGTGTTCACCAGTCTACCAGATCCAGTAAGTTGCTGACTGATTGACCTGGGCAATGGTGCCATAATGGGAACTTGGTGTTGATTTCTGCTCCTGGATAGTAGATACTCAGCAATGCTCATAGCAGGGTAGGCCTTGTTGATAAAGAAGGTTCATGTCACTGAGTTCAGGCATAATTTCTCTGTTTTGCATATGGTAAATAGGTGAATTGAATGGGGTGTGATGAGAATCAGCATTTATGCATCCAGCAAGTCCTGGATGGTGGCACTAATTTCTGAAATCCCTCCAAGAATATGTATACTACTTTTGCTTTAGTATTTCCCTCAGTAGATGCAATTCTGGTGGCCACCCCTTGGCCTCCACAGCAAACCTTATTCCACATTATGAAGGGTAATTGGATTTACTCAAAATTTACTGTTAATTAATAATTAAATTTTAAATATATCTTTATAGAAACATCTAGGATGTAACTAAATATCTTTACTATGACCAAACATATAAAATAATTTTCACAAAATGACAGATAACAATGCAATTAACATTTAAGCTAAGACAAAAACATGCCTAGCGTCTCTTTCTTAGCTGAAACAAGTGATTGGTACTTATGTATACATTAAAATGTTATACTCATTCTCCCTCCTATAGATAATATTTATTGAGATATGCAATTATAAAATTGCCCCAACTTTCTGAGAGCATTTGATCTAGAACAGAATCCTATTTCCTTACACCCATATCTAAATCATTCATTCAAATCACACAGTTTCCATAGTGAATTCTCTCTCTTTCTCTCTTCTTTTCTTTTCTTTCTTTCTTTCTTTCTTTCTTTCTTTCTTTCTTTCTTTCTTTCTTTCTTTCTTTCTTTCTTTCTTTCTCTCTCTCTCTCTCTCTCTCTGTCTCTCTCTCTCTGTGTGTGTGTGTGTGTGTGTGTGTGTGTGTGTGTGTGAGAGAGAGAGAGAGAGAGAGAGAGAGAATCCCAACTTGTTCAAAAGAACTTGTGTTTCTGGGCCCTTTGGCTGGAACACGTTGACAGTTGACATGAGTTAACACTGTCAAGTAAAAGTGCATATTGACTGTCTTGAGCATGAAAGATGTATTAGGAAATACTCTGTGATTTACAAATAGTACAGTGTGATCTACTGAAGAGAGCGTAACAAGAGTGGTGAGATATGACTAATGAAGATTATAAATCTGTCATTCTATGCTAAATTGTTTATACTTTATTCTAGAAAGTGCAAGAAAAAATGCTAAGAAGTAACAGAATTAGATTTTAGAAAAATCATGCAAGAAACACTAGAACTACTGATGATAGTAACTTTCCATCAAAATTATGCTGTCCACTTCAGGACTGGTTATTATTTATAAAACTTTGATGTCATCACTTCAGTTTTTATAGAGAGCTGCTGAGTCCAGTTAAGTCCATATGCATGAGATTGAGACCAGAAAGAAGTAGATGGGATAGCATAAGTTGATTATAGGGTCCCACTTCTTCTAGAGAGCAAAAACTGGATCAATAATTTAAAAATTAAAAAAAAAAACAACTTCAGTGTGTTGTATAATGATGGAAACTCAAGTTATTGGAGGTGGGAGAACATTAGAACAGTAGGTCCTATTTTAAACAAAGAAACTGATGTTCCTAGAATTAAGTCTGTGAATTTACTAGAAACATTTTTTTTAATCTCTTTTCAAATCCCAGGGCCTACCTTTGATCTCTTCAGTCTCTGCAAATGGCCTTGTTATTTCATCAGACTCCTTTTTCTTCCAATTGAGTATGATTGTGTTTCTTCACTACGCCCCTGCTATTTCCAAGAATAAGAACTCTCAAGGTGTCCTTGACTTCATCTTTTTGTAACTTCCTTTTTACTTTGACAAATAATTTATTCTCTATCTCATTTCTTTTGAACTTTGGGTATATTCGTATCTGAAGAGATAAAACCAGCTAAATCCTTAAGAAAGAGTGTTACTATTATTGCTGAGCAGTGTGTATGGCCAAGAGAAACGCCTGGACTATGAAGAATAATCCTGGAAATCATTGTGACAATAATTATCACTGCAATAGCTTTTAATTGTTCATTAATAACAATGTCATCAGATTCCCTTCAAATGCTTTGCATTAAATGTTTCAAAAATTATGACTGTCAATCAGTGTATTTTGAACAATATAGTTCTGAGAATATAATTTTATCTTTATATTTTAGTCCTAAAGAGCTGAGATTCTTAATATTAAAAAAGCAAGGGTTATGTAAGAACTATGTAAACATTAAATGGAGTTTCATTTTAATTCCATTCTATTCACCAATACTGGTAAAACATCAATGAATCAGACTCCAATTTTCAAATACAGTATATAGAATCACTATATTCAATTTTAGAATCATCTGTAAGTGATATGAAAAGGGGGTGGGTGGTTGGGGAAGAGAAACAATAAGAATATTAAATGTTTTGTGATAATTTAACAGTAGGATATTATACTTTGAAGGACTTAGAATTTGATGACTTAATTCTGGATACTTTATATTTCAGAAAGAACTGGTTTTAGAGACACAAGATTATTTATTTTCCCAGATTTACTTTATTGAAAACTGGGGACCACAGGCAAATCATTTAACATTTCTGTGAGTGAGTCTCATCATCTGGAAAACAGGGTAATAATAGTAACTATTTCACATAATTGTTGCCACATTTTCAATTAGAAAATGTGTGTGACAATCATTCTGTTGACAGGAAAACACTGGCTAAATAACACTGTTGTTTCTAATATGATTGCAATGAAGTGGGTATTGTTAAGAAAATTTATGAAGACATGCAACCTCAGTAGTTGTTAGTTTTTCATTGCCATGATTAAAATACCTGATGAGAATAACTCAGAGGAACGAAAGTTAATTTGAGGCTCACGGTTTCAGAGGTTTCAGTCTACAGTTTGAATCCTCCATTGTAAAATATATCTCAATACTCATTTGCTTGTTCTATTCTGTCTGGTTTTTGAGAAGAATTAGAAGTATTCTTCTAGTATTTGCTGTTACACTAGACACCAAAGCTCACTTTAAATCCATTGTGATAAAATTGGAGTAATATTAGATGAAATAAATACAACAGATCTGAAAATGGTGTGTTAGACCACATGAAAATCAATAACGCTTGTCTATAAATTATACAATGCAGGAGATAAAGGCAGCCTTCAAATGGAAAAAAAAAATAGGTTAGGGAAGTACCTCATTGGTAGATTGCTTGCTTAGCATGTGCAAGGGCGTGGACTCAAACCCCAGCAACACAAGAGAAAAAAAATATACAGTGGCATAAAATATTTGAAAGACAGCATTTACTGTTTACTGAGAAAATTAATCACTTTGGAAATTTGATTAATAAGTTCATTTTTATTCAAAACTATACTTCATGGGACACTTTTTTATGTTGCACATTTATAAAACACTTATTTTTTAAGGCAGATTAGAAAGTCATATTCAATTTATTAAGAACATCAGAAAACAACATCATATAGATTTTAAATAGTTTATGATATTTCCTTTAAGATATTTATGAGAAATAATTCACAATTACAAAAATAACTTGCTGCTGTGAGTTAGAATGTTAAAAAAAATATTTTTCTTTTCCAGAAGTGATATACATGTGTGTGAGGTCTTTAAGGTATAACTGGCTGGTTTAATGCTTTCATGATATGCCACAGTTAAGTGGTTTCTATGGAGATAATTTCTGCTAAAGCTTAGGTGAGAATGTAAGTTAATTTAAAAAGAGTTGAAGTACTAGAGATTTCATAAACAAATGATAACGTTGTCTACCTAGCTAATCAGTTTTAAAGCCCCAAGTTGATGAAATCTTTTATTAACCATATTTTTCTCCTCTGTCCTCTCCTCTTCTATGCTTATTTTTTTATCAACCTCCTCCCTTCTCTCCCTCTTTCTCTTTTATCTAATCCCATCTCTTTCCCCATTATTCCTTAGCTTGAATCTCTTCTCCCTTCTACCTGTGGATGA
This sequence comes from Marmota flaviventris, assembly GCF_047511675.1. Taxonomy (NCBI): domain Eukaryota; kingdom Metazoa; phylum Chordata; class Mammalia; order Rodentia; family Sciuridae; genus Marmota; species Marmota flaviventris. Next base: position 194,056,693 of record NC_092498.1, read on the forward strand.
AAATTTAAAAAAAAAATTGGTATTATAAGGAATAACTGGGAAACATTTTTATCTTTTCTAAACTTAAAATGCATGTGTATTGCTTTTCTGGTGGTTTGTAGCATTATAGTGCTGCAAATACAATTGTTGAAATTTTTTTTTCTCCAGGATGAAGGTCACTGCTTTCCTCTCTCGACCAAGACAAAAGAGATTTCAGCCATCTACCTGATAGCTGGATTTGCTGGAGTTGGTGGGACACTGGTAGAGTCACCCTCACAGCCAAGGAACAGGAAAGGGAAGAGATTGGCTAGCAGAGGTAGGGTTGGCTTTTGGGGAAAGATGTTGCTTTCACCAATAGCAGAAAAAAAAATGCATGTTTCCTATGGAATGGAGATGATGGAAGCCTGTATAAAATAGAAATAAGCCAGTGGGTCAGGGAGATTCACAGGAGAAGGTGCATGTGAGGTGAAATTGTGGATTAAAGGTGAGTCCTGGGTGGAAAACCAAAGAACTACTACTTAGAGAATCCCCAGAAATAGAGGTGATCTCCCAAGAGTCTATGACACCACCCCACATAAAACAGAGTCAACTCCAGTCATGTGCCTCCAGAAACACATTTCAACAGGATCAGCAAAGTGACACAAGACTGTATCCTTTATCCCTTTCCCTGTTAAATGGTGGAAGGAATAAGAACTGAAGTGCTTTAGGAAGTTGAAGGAGAATAGGAAATAGTCAAATTTATCCCCTGTTTGTTCCTGTTAACAGGCCTGATATGGGTGGAAGGAGACATTTTAACTTAAGATTATTTCAGAGGACTAGACACTTAAATTATTACATTGAGACTAAAAACAATTCTGTTTTTTCTTTTTGTTGTTGTTGCTGTTCTGGTTGCTGTTGTGGGTTTTTTTTTTTTTTTTTTTTTTTTTTGGTATGGGGGATTGAACTCAGGGGCACTCAGCCCTTGAGCCACATCCCCAGCCCTATTTTGTATTTTATTTAGAGACAGGGTCTCCCTGAGTTGCTTAGTGCCTCACTTTTGCTAAAGCTAGCTTTGAACTCATATTGCTGGGATTACAGGTGTGGGCCACAGCTCCTAATAAGAAACAGTTCTTATTGATAAAAAGACCAACACCAACAGCTATCTATCTATCTATCTATCTATCTATCTATGCTTATTACCTAAAAGTAAGTAGAGAGGTGAGGGCTCTTGGCTAAGTGTTCACCCAGGGACAAAGATAACTAATCCTCCAGGGAAGTTCAGCAAGAACTGTAGGGACTGGGAGCTGAGAGGCTGGAGTAATTTGATGACAGTATCCTACTCACTCTGGATTTTAAATTCGCAGGCTCACTAAAATATTCCATTTCAAGTCATCCAGTGTTTAGAAATCTCTAGCAAAGTGTTTATCTGTTATTTAAGAATTCAATAATTTATTTTTCTAACCCATAAACTTGGGGTCCCAGTGATTGTCTAGCATTTTTTTAGCATGTCTGAAAATGTATTTATGGTAAAAGTTGTTTTTATTTTGCAGATGGTGAAGTATCAAATGCTGCTAAAAGAATAATTATCTTAATATACTATTTCCATAAATACGAGTTTCTGGATAATATTTCAAGCATTCATTTACTAACAGCATCAACATATCATATAATCAATAATACAGAATGTTGCTGTTGTACTGATAAAGTGAAATGCAATATTTGCAAAAAAATCTGAGTAAAACTAACATACAAAAGAAAGGCCACATTTCCAGACCAATACTTCCAAATGAGTATTTGCATTATAAAAGATTAGCTGCTCTTCATAAGCAAACCGCAAATCATTTAGATAGTGTCTAATGGATGTGAACACACACCACTTTTCTGGAATATATGTAGTGAATAAACAGAGGCTTCGCTTAACAGTGCAGCAAGCGATTTAGTAAATAGCAGTTAATTTTATTAAGACCCCATTGGCAAGATAACTTTTCACTTATTCAGGTGGGGAAAAACAAAACTAAAAATTTTGTGTACTAGCTGAACAAGTGATATACGTTTCTTCCTGATTTCCCTATTTAATCTTTCCAAATTATGACTCTAGGGTAGTTAGTATTACTTTGCTTTGACAAACAAAGAATAATTGATCACCGCACATTCATCAAGTCTCATTTTGCTTGCTCTCTCTATGGTTCTGACTATGTAGGTCTCTAACTCCCTAAAATTTCCTTCAGCTTTGGTTTGGAAATGCTGATTTCTCCTGGTTATTCTGTCACTGGGGGTGTCTTCTCTTGGTCAGGATAGTGTCCGTGCATTGTTGCAAGCTTTCCTGGAGAGACTGCCAACAAGAGCAGAACATGTATTGTCACTACTTCTACTGTTACTATGCTGCAGGGCTTAGCTGTGCAATACATCAAGAAAAATATAAAATCCTTAATAATTGTGAAATATATACATGCCATTATTGGCTGCAGGTATTATTGTGAACATAAAAATATAAAAAAGAATGAACAAATTGCCACTTAATGGGAAGTTAGCAAGTTTGTAATTAATTTATTATAAAATTAATTATATTTCTATCAAAAATAAAGGGCTAAGAAATGAATTTCAGGGAAAAAACATAATGATAAGATCAAATGACTCAAATAAAGGAATATACCTAACAAAAGTTTTATAAGCCCTCTATCCTGAAAACTACAATTATTATTAAGAAAAAAATAAAGGATATTAAAACCCATGTATAACCATGTTCACAGGCTGGACAATTCAACACTGTTATGACACAATTTTCCCCAAACTGGTCAATAACTTTACACAATTTCAGTCAACATCCCAGCAGAGAATTCTGAACAAATTGGAGAACCTACACCCAGTATGTTATAATCTAAGTAAAACGAGTTTTTAGGTACATTTTTATCCAGTCAACTTCCAAAAGTACCTTAAACTCCAGGTTTTTCTGGACCCACAAATGACTTTTAGTACCAAAATCCCATATTTCCCATTATGGCATTATTAGTCACCCTTTTTTACATTTTCACTAATTATTTTTATTATTTAAATATATTATAATGATTTAAAAACTGTTATATATGCCAGAAGACATTAACCATATTTAACAAGTATTAATAAATATTAATTTTAATAACAACTATGTATTCTAATAGCTATAATTCACATGTAATCATTATACCTCTATATGTTCATATCTGAGTGTATGTGTGTGTGTATATATATATATATATATATATATATATATATATATATATATATATACATATATATGCATAAATAGAGAGAGAGCTCCTATCTCATTTCTTCTTCCCTCACTAGTCAGAAATAGCCCTACATGTGAAGTTAATATGTGCATTTATTATTTTAAAGTGCCCTTTTTTTTGGATCATGGGTTCTTTGAGGGCTGCTATTGAACATATCCAGGTATTTGAGGCACATTATCCAATACAGTGAGTTGGTGTGTGTGTACATTATCTATCTATCATATTTTATATATATATATATATATATATATATATATATATATATATATATATATATATATATATTCTAGTTGACTACATTATTTTTGGAGTAACTGAACTTTTTTCAGCATCCCATTTTATTTATCTACAGGTATTTGGGCTTCAACTCTTTGAATCATTTTGTATACACAGGGGAATCGCATTATACATAACCATTTGCAATCCACTTAGAGTTAATATTGTACCATTTTAAAATGTATAACCTTGCCAGGCACAGTGTTGCACACCTGTAATCTCAGCGACTGGGAAGCCTGATGCAGATGGATTGCGAGTTCAAAGCCAGCCTCTGAAATTTAGCAAGGCTATAAACAACCTAGTGAGACCCTGTCTAAAAATAAAAAATAAAAGGGGCTGGGGATGTGGTTCATTGTTTCAATCCCTGATACCAAATATATATATATATATATATATATATATATATATATATATATATATATATATATATATACTTTATGACCACATAGGTACATTTGACCATTACCAGTGTAATTTAGTTGTGATTATTCAGATCCTGTTGGGTTGTAAAATAACTGAGAGTAGAGAGTCTACCATATTTCCAATACCTTTATTACCTTGTGTAATGCCTAATAATTATATGAACTCAAAAAGTATTTGATTATAGGATTAAAAAATATTTGATGCACAAGTGAATGAATAAGATTTTTTTTTCAACTGAGGATTGAACCAAGGGTGCTATATCACTGAGTTACATCACCAGACTTTGTTTATTTCATTTTTTTTTAAAGAGACAGAGTTCTTATTAAGTTGCTGAGGCTGTTCTCAAACTTGTGATCCTCCTGCCTCAGCCTCCTAAATATCTGGGATTACAGACATGTGCCTTCATATCCAGCTAAATATTTGATGTACAAGTGAATGAATAATGCTTTGAGAGGTAAGATACCTTTAACTTGAAGGCCTGGGATATTTCAAACAAGCTAATTCATGTTTATTTAACATATTACTGCCAGGCACAGTGGTGCATGCCTGTAATCCCAGGAACTCAGGAGATTTAGGCAGTTGGATCATAAGTTCAAAGCCAGCCTTAGCAAAAGTGAGGCCCTAAGCAACTTAGTGAGACCCTGTCTCTAAATAAAATACAAAATAGGGCTGGGGATGTAATGCGGCTTAGTGGTCAAGTGCCCCTGAGTTCAACCCCTGATAATTCCCCCCAAAAAGACATTATCAAAAAAATATTTTCTAGAATATAACACACACACACACACGCACACACACACACACACATGACCTCACTACATGATTCTTCTATAGTATTTCTGCCCAGAGAAAATTCTCAATTCCTGCCCTGGTTCTCTCCTGAGGGCCTTATTATTGACATACTTTACTTGGACATGGACCATTTGGCATGTATTTTCATCTTTTCTTTTTCATTTTCTCTTTCCTATCATGTAATTCTCAGTGCCAGAGATTCACCTGTGCATATTTCCTTGTACTGAATAAATAGCACAAATATTATTAAATAGATGAGGGAGGGATTGAGTTCCTTTACGTGTCTATTTGTTGTCAAATACTCTACTTAGCATTATCTCATTATATTCTCACGATCCCATGAAATTGGCATGCCAATTTTATAGATGGAAAGTTAACACTTCCATGATTTAGGATTAGAGATCTGATAAGTGTCAGAGTTTTGATCTGAGGCTACCAATGCCTGTCTACACTTTTGCATGTACTTTGGAATCTCACCTCATCAATATTGTTTTTCTCTTTCTTTTCTTCTCCTGGATCTTTCCTATGAGTTTTTACCATAATGTACATAAATCCCTCCACTTAAAAATATATATGTATGTAGGTGTATGTACATATATGTATGTATGCATAGATACATACATACATACATTATATATATAATATATATGCCAGAAGATATTAACCATATTTAACAAGTATTAATAAATACTTATTAATATATATATATCCCTTGCTAGTGTTATATCCTTAGTTCTTTTTATGATCACATCATATTTCATCTTCAGCCATTTCAGAAAGATAATTATGCTCATGTGTGTCCCAAACACTCAATTTTCAAGTTCAAATTCCTTTCCTTTTGCTAAAACTTCTAATAAAAGTTATCTAGAGCTTGACACGCACTAAATCAAATTTCTTTTTCCATCCCTCTTAACAATTCAATAAGACATTATATTAATACTCACATTTTTCTTTGAGAAGATTTATTTCTGGGGCTGCTCAATCACAAGACTGAGCCTTATATTTCTCAGATTCTAACTTTAATAGCTTCTTCTTGGCATTTTTCCCCTCCCTCCTTTGTTGTGTGGGTATTTTCTAATCTTCTGCCTCTAGATCTCTTTTCTTCTCTTATAATATGAACACATGCAGGTCCCTTCTGCTACTCTGCTCCCCATGGCTTGGCTCTTCAACATGGCCCTTACGTCCCTTCGGATGAAACCATATTTCTGATCATGGTGCATAATTAACCTTGATTGTCCTCCCCCTCACTCCAGAATCTGTTAATTCCACACCTGTCTCCAAATTTCAGTCTCTAGTTTCACATTTGCAACAGGCATTGTTCTAGATGTTTTTGGAGGGTTCAAATTAGACATAATATTAACAGGACTTACTCTTTCCTTAAGCTTTCCTCAACATCTCTATTTTTGTGAAGGACAGTATTGATCAAGTGTATGCAGATGTAAAACTTCAGATTTATCTTTGGTTCCTTTTAAGAGACATTCTTAGGTAATTGTTTCTGAGATATCCCCTCCTCTATTTCAGATTCAGTGGAATTGTAAATATGGGGAGACAAAAGTTAGAGATGGGGTTCCTGGTCTTAGATCTTATTTCTGCCATTTACTACATATATGAGTTTGCATTAAAGCCATTTATCTAGACATTTAGGATAAGAAAATTTCAGGTCTGGGGATGCAGTTTAGTGAAAGAACACTGATCTAGCATGTGTGGAGCCCTGGATTCAATTCTCAGCACTACAAAAAACAAATGTCATGGAGTGACTGAAAAATCAAAGTTAATGTGAATAAAGGACTTGGCGAGACTTGGTAAATGTTAGCTTTTTTTACTGTTTAGGCCATTTTTGTTAGTTTTCACTTGGGTTTGCTATTATCATCTCAACAGAGTTCTCACCTCCAGATTTTTAGCTATACCAATTTATTTAATATTTTTAAAGAGAAATGAGCATTTCCCACTCTTGAGAAAATTCCTTCAACCTGCCTGGAGCATTCCTTCATTCTGTATCTCACTGTGTGCCAGTGTAGTATGGCGTGTTGAATAAGTGTGCTGAGAAACCCACCTTGCTGCACTTAGAGCAACCACTTCTCTTTTGGAATATGCTCTAGTATTCCAGCCCACCCAGAATCAGTGTTCTGAGAATGTTCAGATATGTTAGTATATTCTGAAGATCAATTAACAGGCCCATTAGGTTATGACATTGAGCCTTAATCCAGCTGCTGTCAGTAATAAGATCATATTGCAATCAATATCTGCCACTCCATTATCTCGTTTCTTAAAAGCTAAAAAATTGAGTTCTCTTTCCAATGCCAGTTAAAGAAATCCACACAAACTACCACCAAAACTCATTCTCATCTTGCCATTCAAAGAAAAATCAAGTCTTCATTCAGTTGTTTATTTAACATCATGAGTTACCAGGAAGGATTGGGTGGCTGGGGGTATAGCAGGATCTAAATATTATTCCAGTGCATATTGCAAGAGAGGTGATGTAAGACCATTCTGTAAGACCATCTCACAGATGCCTCAATCTAAGGCTAAAAGCCTTACAAGTCTTCATAATGCTGAACTGTGTCACACCGGATAGATTAGATAAATGCAGAGCCTTAGCATTGGTCCTTCTACTGCATTTAGGTTGTAAAGTTCCCATCAAATTTATCACACCTTTCCCTTCATTATAATTATATGAATTTTCAATGTAGCTATCCAACAAGAGACCAAGCTTTTGATAAGAGGCACCATATTTCAAAGAGCTATACCGAAAACTATTCCACCAACAAGAATATCAATAAATATTTGATGAATGAAGTAATGTACAGCAGTAGAAACAGCCTATCTTTTAAATCAAACAGACATGAGTTTAATATCAGGTTCATCCCTCACTAAGCAGTTTTCTTTCTCATATAAAGTTAGAATAATAATATAGAACCTATGTGAGAATTAAATAAAACAATGTGTGTGAACACATGCATCCCAGTACCTGCTGGATGGTAGATGATTATATGTTAATGTGTTCACACATTGCCTAAATACTGGCTGAATATGTCTAACTTGTAAGAATTTCTACTTCCATGAAAAAGTTATGAGTCTATTGATTTTCATTAGGAATTCTAAATGGCCCAGGGTAAGTGGTTGGGGAATGTACTCTAATATCGACCCAATATTTTCTCTCTAGTGTCTATTTTGTACCAGTTAATATCTGTGCTGCACACTTTGCACACTTGGAACTGTCAGCTTATGAAAGAATTAACAATGGCTGATAAATGCCCCAATTATTACAATGACGACTATATTAGAAGACATGTCACTGCATAGCATTAGTGACCTTTAGTGTGGCAGGAGAGGATGCTCAGTGTGTTCTCAAATCTCACTAACAAGATGGCATTATTTGGATGTTTGTTTCAGTTGCTTAGTTACCAGTTCTGTGAATCATTTCTTGTTGCATGTAAGAATTAATTTTTAAAAGAAAGTGCCTGTAGTTTTATATTTTCTTACAAATAACACCCAGCATATAGACTGAAAGAAATCTCTCTTCTTATAGAAGACATGGTTTGAAGAGGCAGAACATAGGTGATTGGAGGGGGGATGATGAAGTATAGGTAAAATTCTAGAGAAGGAGAAGCAGATAGATACAAATCTTGTCGAAGGAGTTGAAGTAACCTCAAAGCAGACATTAACCAGCAAGAGCACATGGATAGAATTTCCCCGATGTTACCACAAATAAAGCTGGAGTCATTTAATTAATGACAGAGAGACATACTCCTATTTGGGGAACTTTATTTTGACAGTGGTTATTTATTTAATGATTGTTTATTTTTATAACCTCCCCTCACTGATTTGTCTGGAAAATGGGTAAAGAGATTGCTCACTTATGACTGTTAAGTCATACTTTGTCCCTGGACATTAGAAATAAGATGATGGATACCTCTGACTTGATTTTTACTATAAATCTGAGACTGACATTAAAGGAAATGGTATATTTTTATGTTTTATTATGATAAAATTGGCATGACATAAAATTTGCCATCTGCGCTGTTTTTCATTGTGCAGTTAATGACATTAAATTCACTGATACAGCTCTATAGCCATCGCCACTGTCCATTCCAAGGATATTTTTTCATCTTGCAAAATGGAAAATTTGTACTGATTAAACAAGAAATTCTTATTCATCTCTCCTCCCAGCCCCTGGAAACTTCCATTCTCTTTTGTGTCTCCACAATTTTGACTAAATCACATTTAGGTGAAATCACAGTTCGTTTAAGTGGAATCATAGAGTATCTGTTTATGATAGGATTGTTTCACTTAGTATTATTTCCTCAACATTCATCCATGGAACAGCGTATGATCGAATTGTCTTTATTTTAAAGCTGAATAATATTCGTGTGTGTGTGTGTGTGTGTGTGTGTATTTCATTTTGCTAATCCATTCATTGCTCATGGAATCAAAGGTTGCTTCCTTATGTTTTGACTATTATGACTAATGCTGCTCTGAACATGGGCCTATATATATTTCTTTGAGCTTTTGCTCTTAATTTTCTTGATTATACACTCAGACTTAGAATTTGGGGATCATATTATAACTTTATTTTTATTTTTTTGAGGAACCAACATACTTTCTGTCATGGCTGTATTATCAATATTCCCATTGACTTGGTAAAAGGGTTCCAATTACTCTGCATTCTCAGCAAAGCTTGTTATTTTCTATTTTTTTAAGAGAGAGAGATAGAGAGAGAATTTTTTAATATTTATTTTTTTTAGTTTTTGGTGGACACAACATCTTTATTTTATTTTTATGTGGTGCTGATGATCGAACCCAGCACCCCGTGCACGCCAGGCGAGCGCGCTACCGCTTGAGCAAAATCCCCAGCCCCTCTATTCTTTTAAAAATATTTAGTAGCCATTCTAATGAGGATGAGATTGTGGTTTTGATTTGCATTGTCCTAATGAATAGTGAAATAATTGTCAATTCATATATCTTCTTTGGAGAAATATTTGCTCAAATATGTGGCCAAATTTTGAAATTTGTTTTGGTTGAGTTTTAGGAGTCCTCCATATATTCTGGACATTAATCCACTTTTCAATGCAATCTGCAAATATTTTTCCCCTTCTGTATTTGTATTTTCACTCTTTCAAAAAACATTTCATAAAGTCTAGTTTGTCTACTTTTGTTTTTTTGTGCCTCTGGTATCATATCTAAGGAATCATCATGAAATCAAATATTGTGAAGCCCTTGCCCTGTGTATTATTTCCAAAAGTCTTAGGTTTTATATTTAGGTCTTTGAAGCATTTTGAATTAGTTTATGCATTTAGTGTTAGGTAAGGATTCAGTATCTTTATTTTGAATGTATGTGCCCAGTTTTCCTAGTACTATTTGTTAAAATGACTGTTTTTCCCTACTGGATGGTCTGGGTACCCTTTTAAAAATATTTTAACATATATGTAATGGTTTCTGGGGCATATGACCTAATTCAGGTCTATATATCTGTCTGTACCAAAGTACTTGGGTTACTGAATGTTTGTAGTACGTTTTAAAACTAGGAAATGTGTGGTATATTTATTCCAAGTTTGTTGTCCTTTTTCCAGATTATTCTGATACTGATGGGCCCTGAAAATGGATTTTCTTATTTCTGAAAAAAGTATTGTTGGGATTTTTATAGAAATTGCATTGCATCTAAAGATTACCGAGTAATACTGACATAACAACGTTAACTCTCTCAATCTGTGAACACGGGTTGTTTTTTCACTTGTTGATATCTTTATTAATTTCTTTCAGCAATGTTTTGTTAGTTTTAATTGCACAAGATTTTTTGCCTCCTTAACTAACTTAAACTAAGCATTTTATTTTTTTTGGTTCTACCATAAACAGAAATTTTAAATTTTACTATTCAAATTGTTCTTTGTAAGTACAGAGAGGTGTGCAACTGATTGTGAGGTATTAATTTTGGATCTTTTTATTTCATTAAATTCATTTATTTGTTTTAACTTTCCATGTGTATGTGAAATCTTTAGATTTTCTACGTGCAAGATCATCTGTGAAGAAAAAAAATTCAACTAAATGTGTTATTTATTTTTCTTGCCTAATTGCTCTGCCTAGTCCTCTGATGAATAGAAGAAGTGAAAGTGGACTTTTTTACCTTGTTCCTGACTAGAAGAAAAGCTGTTGGTCTTCACCAATAGTTATGATATTCACTGTGAAGCTTTTATAAGTGGATTTTATCTTAAGGTAGTCTATTCCTAGTTTATTAAGTTTCTTTAGCATGAGAAAATATTGAATTTTGTCAAAATATATTTTTCAACTAGATGATAATATTCTTGGTGAGAGGATTGGACTATAATTCCAAAAGACATCATTCCAAACATCAAAATCCCAAAAGCTGATATTTTGAAAGTTCAAAGTCCCAAAAATACAAAAAAAATTTTTAAAAAAAACTTTGAAAATATAATTCTGGAAAAAATATTATAAAAATTTGTTAAAAGACATTTTTTACATCATTCAAGGTGGGGTTGAGAGATGTTTAAAAATAAGACAGAATACATCACAGACCTCTTTACACAATAAAATAGACAATAATAGCATTTACAAGCACAATATTCAGCTATACTAGTGACAGTCACAAAAGTCTAATAATTATAAACAAACAGATTTTATTAATAAAGAAGCAAATCCAAAAGCAATCACAAATGCAACTGATTGTTAATTGTGTATAGATATTATTTTAGTCATATTTTTCTCTGCTATGACTAAAAGACATGACAAGAACAAGTTTGGAGGAAGACAATTTTATTTGGGGGCTCACAGTTCAGAGGTTGCAGTCCATAGAGAGCCAACTCCCTTCCTAGCATTTTGAGGTGAGGCAGAATATTATGGCGGAAGAGTGTGGTGCAGAAAAACAGCTCACATGATGATCAGAAAGTAGAGACAGAGTCCACTCACTAGATACAAAATATATGCCTCAAAGGCATGGCGCCTGTTACCCATCTCTTTTAGCCACACCCTACTTGCCTTCAATTACCACTCAGTTAATTCCTATCAGGATATTAATTGACTGACTGGGTTAAGGCCCTCATAACCCAATCGTTTCACCACTAAGCCTTCTTGCATTGTCTCACACATAAGCTTTTGGGGACACCTCACATCCCAAGCATAACAAATATCTGAGATACATAGATAGATAGATAGATAGATAGATAGATAGATAGATAGATAGATATTTTGTTTGCTTATTTATTTGTTTTTTGGTACTGGATGATTGAATTCAGGGGCACCCAGCGACTGAGCCACATCCCCAGCCCTGTTTCCTATTTTATTTAGAGACAGGATCTCACTGAGTTGCTTAGTGCCTCACTGTTGCTGAGGCTGACTTTAAACTCCCTATTCTCCTGCCTCAGCCTCCAGAGCTGCTGGGATTACAGGTGTGCACCACCACGTTCACTCATTGTCTGAGACTTTTGACAACTAAAACTATGATGAGCCAATACCACTTATGCATTAACCCAAGGAATTGAGATCTTGAAAAATTTTATTGTGTACAAATGCAAATTACAAAAACCACACTTCTTCATTTATTGAGGAAGATTCTACATTTTTACCTTTATGCTCATCACTTATACACAAAGTCAACATGATAATGTACTTTCCCAGAGTCAAAATTACAAAACATGCATAAAGCAAATCAGAGCTCTCTAAAAGTCTTTGCATAATTCATGTCTCCAGTATTGGTAATGATGCAAAAAATGATTGCAAAACTGATTCAGAAAATTTAAAATTGTGGGAGAAATAACCAAAAATAATAAAAATGGAAAACTAAAAAGAAAATTTGACATGAAAAAAGTGCATGACAAGGTAGATTATGGGAAGTTGTATTTCACAAGTGAAGCACAATTGGTTGTGATTGTAGGACAATCCCTTCCCTAGGATTCACCTTCTTGCTCCATAGGAATTGTGTTCTGTGGATTATTTCAGTTTTTCAGAGTTTCTATATTTGATATTTTATCCTTCTTGGTAGGGAAGCAGATTCCTGGTGTTTCCTCTTGTGCCATTTAACCAGGATCTTCTGAAAATTATAAGATTTTAAAGTCACACTTTAAATGGAGAGGAAAGAGACCAGTAGGAGGGAAAGGACAGAGCACAAGAAATAAGATGAGGGATTCTAAAAATAAAGAAAACCAACCTGAATAGTGATTAAGAGCTGGCTGTAGAGAGAGGCCGCTTACATTTAAAATCTGGCCACCAACTGACTTCATGACATTGAACTCTTAAGTTTTATCTCTGTTTTTCAATTTCTTTACACATCAAATAGAATAAAAATAATAATATTTATCTCACATGGTTGTTGGATAGGTTAAATATTTTAATTTTTAAAAGCAATTAGGACACTACCTGGGGCATTGCATAGCTCAAAAATATTAGCAATTAATAGTTATTCTGGAGAATGCAAATTAACGGAGGAATTTCAAATAAAGAGTAAAGTGCTCACCAGTGTAGAACATTTATTAGCATTTCAGCAAAGAAAGCTGAACAGACCTCTAATAGACCTCCTCTACCAAAGTGATTTGAAAACATGGGGAATGAAGAGAACTGCTGTAGTCCTATTCTGAAGCTGTAGCCAGGAAAATAACTGGAACAGGACTTTAATGCAAAAGGAAAAAAAGCCCTGAAAATCAGAAAAGTCTTAGTTTAAAATTTGATTCTTTCACAGAACAGCTTTTGACCTTGCTCATTTCATCATTCATTCTCCCACTGTGAGTACTTCCCTGTCATCAGCAAAATTTATAACATGGGCATCATTATCTATATTTTGTCACTTCCAGTCTTCTCTGATAAACACATGCTTTTGGTAAGAGGCACATCCTTTCTTTAAGTGAATTTGGAATTCATTTTCCATTATTTATTGCAGCATAATTATATACTTATTTATATTTCAGACAATTATGTCCTGAGCATTTGGCAGAGAACAAGGCAATAAAGTTCCCTGATTTTATGGCGCTTGCCCTTTTAGAGAAATTCTAAAAGTTTTCATCAGTTTCTAAAATCTCCACAACTTTGCCTCATTGGGAAAATAGTTATTATTGAGTGACTCCTTTGTTGCACCTTGTTTTTATTTAGCAATTGTGCTAGCCTCTCTGGAAATGAAGCCAAACTGGAAATGATGAAGTTTCATAAATTTGACACTCACTATTGATACCTGATTTTTATTATTACTGTTATTATTTTATTATTATTATTATTAGTTAAGAGCAAAATAAGTGAAGCGAAACCTTTTAATTGCAACAGAGCTCTCTGTTCCCAACCACTAAGCACTGCTACTCTATAATTTAAAAATTTACCAAGCTGTAGCTGGATACATGGCTCCAGAGTTATTGGATGTATTTCTACAGTCCTCTTGGAGTTATTGTTGTCTTTGGAATAAGTTCTAGTCAAAGAAGAGTGAAATAAATGATATGCACCACTTCTGAATCATGATCTTTAAAGAAAGGGGTATCCTTGACAATTACCTTTACGTGTTGATTGGAGATGACAGGACCAAATTCACATTTGTGATGAGAAACACACACACACACACACACACACACACACACAGGTTGAAGACTACAAAGCTGTCCTTACATGTTCAATCAACCAATAAATTTATATGCTGTTTATATTATTACATTTTGGATTCTCTCTTGTAGTAGCCATTTTTGGACTCTACCTTGCACCCTGCTGAAATTTGTCATGAGAGAAAAGCAAATGATACAAGATAATAGCCTTAGAAACTTAAAATACCAAAGCCTCTGCCTCTTCTAGTCATCCTTCACCTAGATTATTAGGAGGATTTCAAAGGGCTCTTTTTATTTTTTCTTTTATTTCAAGACATTCTAAATAGAAAACCTTACTGGTGTTACATGTGGTCTGAGAATAAGAAGATAAGTGACTTAAGCTTATTTGTTAATTAACAAATAATTGTGGAGTGTCTATGATGTGATAGACATTGTGCCAGTTCCTGCGAATCAGTGAAGAAACAGAGACCTTCTTTGTCCTCATGAACCTGGAACTGAACTTGATGAAACACAGCTTTGCATGGCAAGTTTAGTTGCACACGTTTCTTGTACTTTATATAGCTCATGGTACTAAGTTAACATTTCCTGCTTTAGCATGGAAAGATTCTCTAAAAACATCTGTTTAATAATTTCCCTGATAGGAATTCAATTCACTTACAGAATGTACATGTTGATAAATCAAACAAAGACAAAAGTGCTATTATGGCTTTATTTATTAACTCAGGAGAGAAAAGAATAAGGGAAATATCACTAGCAATAATACATAAAGATGATATAATAAAAGTTCCAGAACTGTTTGCTGAGTGCTTAAAACATCTGATGATTTAACAACTGAAACTTGGGGTACAATTAATAATTTTATGCATAGGATTAAAGTAACTTCAACTTATAATTAGGATCATCACTGATGCCTAGCAATGTGTTTTACCTATGTGCGCATAGTAGTAAGTTTTTCATTATCACACTGTGATTATCCTGGTTGCAACTGTTCATGCTTTTGATCTTTAAGAATTTTAATTCTTCCTGAGCAAAATTAGATCATGGCTTTGTTCATTACCTAACACTGACACAGGGAATCATTAGTTTTTCATTAATTTCCTCAATCCATGTTATCAAGAGCCTCTGTGCCATTCCTGATTTGAAGTTTATATTTAAATGAATGAGATACATTGGTGATAAAAAATGAAGAAAAATATAGAGGTTGCTAACGTTGAGCAACCTAATGGGGAGATAGAAAGTATGTGTGAGGCTTCACTGAGAAGAAAGGATGAAATCATTGGAGGTAGGATCTGAGAAAGAGGAATCAAAGATAGATCCAAGGTTTTAGGACTGACCATAGAGAAGGATGAAGTTACCACTGGCTAAGGTAAGGAAGCTTGTAGAAGAAGCAGCAGAATGACAGAAGGGGTCAGACGAGTGGCACTGAGCAGCCTGGTCGACATGCAAGTATGGATGACACGCAGGCAGCTGGACATACACGTGGGTTTCAGAGGCTAAATAGATGATTATAAAAATTTGGCTATTGAAGCATAGATCATTCCATATAACTTTCTGAAGGGAATAAATGTAGCTAGCAAAGATGATGCCCAAGGTCTGAACTGAAGTATTCCAACACTGGGATCCAGGGAAATGTGGCAGACGGAACCAAAAAAGTACAGGAAGAAAAAACAGAAGCAATGAAGAGTATGTGAGATCCTGAAAGCCAAGAGAAGGATGGATAAATGGCAAATTTTTCTTGTGTTACCAAATGCTGCTAGTAGGTGGAGCAACAGCAGGACTGAAGATTTATCACTGAATCTACAACCCGGCATTCACTGGTAGCCTTGGGAGGAGAAATTTTGATGCAGTTGGGTTCAAGAAATGATTGATGAAGTGGGTTCAAGAAAAATGAAAGAAGAAAAATTGAGAAGGGCCATGACAGGCAGCTCTTTCAAGGAATTAATTACAAGGTGAAGGAGAGAAAAGATTCTGTATTTGGAGGATGAGGCATGTCAAGTGAGGTTGTGTCCAAGTGGAGAAGTAAGAACCTGTTTAAATGCTGGCAAGAGTCCCTCACCTAGAAATTAGGAAAGCTGGGTTGTCAGGCCCAGTGCACAAACAGCGAAGGGACTGGCCTTCAGTGGGAGAATGGGTAACACATCCTGGTGTGGACAGGGGAGGTAGAGCATCAGGGCCAAGGGGCAGGTGGCTGAGTTTATATGGAAGCAGCCTATGAACCTGTTCCTCTGATTGCTTCTCTTCTTTATGTGAAATGTAAACAAGGATTTCTGCAAGGAGTGAAATGGGAGTGGAAATTTAGTTGTGTTTTAATCTACTTGGCATATTTTCATTTGCTTTTTGCTTTTTTGTTTTAAATATATTGATTCTGGGAAATGATATCATGCATTAATTGAAATGAGGTGTGTGAGATGTGACTGACACTTTCCAAGGTAGCAACTATGTTTTTCAGATAGACTTCCTCAGACTCCAGTACTCCCAGACTGGAAGAATGAGCTCATGCCAGATTGAGAAAGTTGATTCCCAAGACTGCTGAAGGCTAGACATGTTAGACGACATGGAAGAGCATTAGACCAAATAACACGTTTACCAGCATACACATATCTCACCTTCACAAAGAGAAAGAAAATAGCCACACGGTACTTAAAAGCAGCGAACAAGTGTGAGACTTCTGAGAACATATGATTTTCCAACGAATAACAGCTTCATTCAATTTGTCAGGGATGAGCGCTCATCTATTTCAGATGATAAAGGATCACAGAAAGATTTCCAGGCAGAGAAAGGTTTCCATTTAAACAATAAACTCTAGACACTCTTTCTAGGTAAATGACCTGAAATCTATTCTGTAATTATGACAAATAGGTGACAGCAGCACACACGTCGAGCTCATCAGCACCCTGCATCTCCACTGGAGACAGAATTCAAGAGATCATTCATCATTTCAATTGTATTAGCCATCATTTGCCTGCATTATTTTAACATTAACCTTTTTCACCTAATGCCTTTCAACAGAAGTTACTTTAAATAGCTCTGAAAAGAAGTGACTAAACTCTTCAATTTATGCATTTTTCAGGGATGTGGAGACACATCCAAAGGGACACAAATTATACAAATCATTACTTAAGTCAAAAGATAAATAACCAATTAGAGCCTAAGAATTGCTTGTGATTAATTGATTTGTTTTAGGAGGAAACTACATCATATATTTTCAGTGACAATCAAATATATGATATAGTTGTTTATAAGACATGCAAATTCTAATGCTTCATATAACTTAGGCAAAACCAACATAAATGTGGAGACAGGGATCCAAACCTAGTTATCGATCATTCTTTTTCTTAAAGATAAAATAGCTTCTTATGCCAAAATAATAGCACTTTAAAAATCCTGCCAGTCCCAGTCTCTCTTGAGTGGAAATGTGTGGCAATTCTTTAATAGAACCATTTCTTGTTCTTTAATGTATCTGTGTGGAGAGAGCAGTTTCTAGGTAGTGCAGGTGTCCAGTTTATGGCTTACTTTATAATAGAAACCAGGCAAGAGATTTGGAGAATATGAAAGTTTATAGAGGCCTTAGGTTATCTATCTTCTATACCAAGGTCCACAAACTTTTCCAGTATGAGAAGATAGAGTAAATATTTTAATTAACCCTAGGAGACAGGCAATAAATAATGAAGTCCTTGTATATACAGAGAGTGGGTCTGAATGGAAACTTGGGTTCCTTACTATCACCAAATACAATGTGTGTCAAGGTGGAGGAGGGGTTATGGATGATTCAAATACTGAGCATCACCCTTTTACCCACTAGATTCATGCTTCCTTGATATTTGTGGTGGGCCTCAGGAGAGGATGCAACAGACATTATTTTCCAGTGAACTCAAAATCCTTCTGGAGAGAACAGGATCCCAAGGGGGGCAGTGCTTGTGTCCTGAGGTTTGTGATGTCATTTGGGTCTTTGTTACAGGGAATAGAGGCATGTCAGCTACAATGCCACATACATGTATTTTCTGGGAAAATCTCTGTGATGTAGCAGAGTAAAACATGCAATATTTCTGGAAAAAAATAGAGTTATTGGAAACCATTAACCCTTTAAGAAATTCGTAATCATAGTCCTGGCAAAAACAATAAGAAGAATCAAAACGAAGCGAAAGAAAAAATAAAACTAACACAGTTAGTTAAACCTCCACAGCTGTCAACATCATTTTCACAAAACCTCCACAGTCTGATCTCTGCAACTTTTAACTGGAGCTTCTGGTTCTTCCTTCAAAAGGAGGCCCTTGAGGTCATTTGCTTATAAGAAAGAAAAGTTCTTCAAAACAGAAAATCTAATCTACAGTGTAGACCTCTTCACATTCAATCATTTTAATCCTGGGGGAAATGTCTTAGCAGCTCCTTCATTCTCTATTCCTGTGTTCCCACATAATTTAACACAATAGAAAGTGCAGCAGTATTTCAAGGCACTAAAACAATTGTATTAGTTTTCTATTGCTGTGTAACAAATTATCATAAATTTAGGGATCTGAATCAATGCACATCTATTATCCCTCAATTTCTGCGGGTTGGAACTTGCTGGGTTTACTTGGCTCCTTTGTTCAAGGTCACAGAAAGCTGTGAACAAGGTGTCAGTCAGTCTCTCTAGATTTCAAAGATGGCTCCCAAGCTTATGTGGTTGTTGGCTTACTTCCTTTTATTGCAGGTCTGAGGTTCCCTATTTCTTACTGCCTGTGGGTAGGAGCTACTGTCATTTACTGGAGGTCCTATGGATTATTTGCCAAGGATCTTTCTCTCAACCCCTCCCATGACCTGTCCATGTACTTCTTCTAGGCCAGAACATCTCACGTCCATCTGCACAAAAAATCTCAACGCCATATAATCACTGGAACTACTATCCTATCCTCTTTGCCATTTTGTATTTGTTTGAAACAAGTCACAGATTCCAACGACATCTGAGAGGAAATTACATAAAAATATAATTAACTGCAAATCACATTAGGGTGTGTCTGCCACACCAATCAACTACTAGTTGTACTAAAAGAAGGTATCTTGGTAGGATGTCCGCCTTTTAGAATTGGTCTTCTATTGTTAAAGCTTTCTCTTGACATGGGAAGAAACTTACCCTTGAATATTTTAAACCATTAACTTTTGGGAAAAGATTTTGTATGAATTGTCATATTTTCATATTATAAGGTCATTGTTTCCCTGTTTGCTAATTGGTATAATTTAGGTTAAAAATGAGCTGCAGAGAAACAGTAGTATTTTTCTTAGTTTGTACTCTAAGTAGTATCTGAGTCCTAAGGGAGAAAAACCTGAGTGAGATGGGGCTGGGGGTAGAATATGACTCTGGCTCAGTGGTTTGGCAGGACTAGCACCCCTCTTATTCTGAGGGTAGGTGGAAATATGTGGCCCAACAAGAAGACTTTAGAGTACAGAGTCATATAGACACAGTGAGGAGATTTTAAATATCATGTTCCTTTTTTTTAAAAGGATGATATTTCTAATATAAGCCTATGGAGACTGAGGAAACAAACACCTTTTATATTAATTCCTGTATTCTTTGGAAATAATGGTAACAAACAAACTAGAAAAGGCCAGTTCCATTAGCCCTCCTCCCCAATTCTCCATTATGTATATTTTTCTACAGAAATAATATTTGTTTTTTAATCTAATTTATAAATATATTTTCTATACGGCATATTTATGATGATTCCTGTTATTCCAGTTATTTTGTTTCAGGACTTGAATTGCATCTATCATATCCTCCTGAGATTTTAGGTCTCTGCCAAGAAAAACTGATGTTAGTATAGTGGTTTTACCCTTTAAATGCGACTGGGCATTTCTCTGCTTGCAATGTTTAGTATTCTCTCTTTGTCCTGTGCTTTTGGTAATTGAAGTACAATATTTCATGGAGAAGCTCATTTTTGTTCATGGCACTACAGAATTCTAAATGGCTCCTGTCTATGCTCAGGTCTTTCCCATGTAGAATATTAAAACTAGACCACTATCTCACACTCTGTACAAACATCAACTTACAGTGGATCCAAAACCTTGATGGAAGACCTGAAACTACTAAAATAAAACATAGGGTAAACGCTTCACGGTATTGGTACAGGCAATGATTTCCATGATAGGACTGTGATAAAATAGAAGAAAGGAAAGAAAAACAAGAATCCATAAATAGATTTACATCAAATGAAAAAGTTTCCGCACCACTCAGGAAGCAATCAACAAAGTGAAAGGACAGCATACAGAATGGGAGAAAATCTTTGTGATCCATTTACCTGAGGGGTAATGTACAGAAAATATAAAGAACTGAAAACTAAGCAACAAAGTCCAAGTAATCCAAATACAAAATGGACAAATGACCTGAAGAGACATTTTTAGTGCTTTGGCTTTTCAAGTTTCTGCCATCTCCCTTTCAGCTGGAATTCATATTGAAGATCTTATTCTTCATGTATTAATGTTTTGAGCATTACTTCTGACTTCTCCTCTATAGGATCCCTATATATTTTACTAGTTCAACAATGATTTTCATCTAATTTCTTAGTTCAATGAATTCACATACTAGTAGATGAGATTAGTTCCCTACACCCAGATCTGGTTTAGGCTTGATGTAGCCTTTTGAACCAGGGGGTTAGCCCTGGACCTAGCTTAACAATGCAGGTATTTTCTAGTCACCTTACTATCTAATGCTTTCATTGTAGTTTTCACTGTTGTTGCTATTTTTTTTCATCATTTGTGGGAGATTATCTGTTTCCAATTCTATGTTGCTTTTGACTTCATTGCTCACTTACCACTCTGGCTTAGAAATCTATTTTCATTACTGGCACACTGGAAATTCCTATTTCCCTTTGAGAGCCTCTATATCATAACTCTTTCATGTACTATTTCATCTTATTTGTGTGTCTTGGGGTTCATTTTCTGTTGCTATAACAGAGTACCACAAACTAGGCAAATTATAAATAACAGAAGATGATTAGACGGACAATTCTGGAGTCTGGGAAGTCAAAGATTAAGGGGCTGCATGTGGGCAGGACCTTTTTGTCATAACCTGCTGGAAGGCATCATGTGGCAAGAGAGTATAAGAGAGACAGTGAGAGAGAAAAAGGGTTGAGCTTCCTCCTTTTATAACCAACTCACTATCATAAAAATGGCAATATTATATTCATTTTTGAAGGATCACTTCTTATTACTAGTTCAATGGCAATTAAATTTCAACATGAAATTTAATGTTTTGGAAGGAACATTCAAACCATAGCAATTTATAAGTAGTACAAGAGAGGCAGAGACACCCTGTTAAGCTCAGTTTGCATGCTACCAGAAATCAGTAAGAGTTGAAGAAGGAAAAATGAATGTAAGAAACTGCAAAGAAGACTCCTGCTTCCCGGTAGATTGCTGTAAGTAGTGGGAGTTCATCTTTTGTACACAACATCTTATAAAGCCCCCAAAGCCAAAAACCCAGATGTATCTTATTTAAGTTATCAGAAAACTG
Organism: Marmota flaviventris; assembly: GCF_047511675.1. Lineage (NCBI taxonomy): Eukaryota > Metazoa > Chordata > Mammalia > Rodentia > Sciuridae > Marmota > Marmota flaviventris. Next base: position 194,078,418 of record NC_092498.1, read on the forward strand.
CAGAAGCCAAAGGACAAAATGAACTAATATTCCAGACAAGAAAGGACATTTCCTGACTGAGCTGACATAATGGACAGACTTGTCAAATCTGGAAATTGGTGGAGAATATCACATATGATAAAGCAGATCAAATGTGAAAACAAGGAATTAGCAGAGTTTTGCCAGCTACAGGGGCTGGTGTAACATATTAGAAAGTAGAAGATGGTCAGTTTCCTCCAAAGAAAATTTTTCTGGAAACAGTGGCATCATGGGATACTGGAAGAACAAATATATAGCAGTCTTTCTCAAGCTCCCCGTAAGGACACAAATCATCAAAGAAAAGGAAATCATTCCTTAACAAACATTATCTTAAATGTTTTCTTTAAGAAATAAAACAAGAGGAGAAGCAATTATAGATAAACCTGCCTCCTAACCTCTATGGCTCAATTCTGGAATGAATGAAGGTGGAAAGCCACAGATCCTACCCACCATGCAGAGGAAAAAGTAAACTCTGCAGAAAAGAGTGTGGGTTGAGAATCATACTGAGCACTTTTCTGAACACAGTGAAATTAATAATTAAAAAACCCATAATTGTAGTTAGGTCAGAAAGTTAAGAAACACAATTCTAAAATGACTTTACGTCAAAGAATTCATTTAAAACATATTTTAAATTCTGAATAAGAAAAAAACCTAAAAGATACATATCAAAATTTGAGGAATATGATTAAATTTCAGATAATAAATGCACAGATGATTAAAAAAATAGAAAATTGAAAATAAAAGGTTAAAAACTTCATCTCAAGAACATGGAAAAAAACAAGATCAAATTGAACACCCCAAATCAAAGGAAATAAATAATAATATAGAAATAAATAAATAAATAAAATTGAAAATAGGCTTGCAGTAACAGGCATCTGAGTTAGTCAACAAATACTTTATTTCTTTAAAAACTGATGATTAATAACTTACTTGCAAAACAAATTAAGAAAAAGGAGATTTCTAGTATCAGAAATGAAAATGAAGACATCACACTTCAGATCTTTTGTGCATAAAAAAGATATAAAAATATATTAGGAACAACTTTATGTTTATTATTACAGGTATAATGAATTGAAAAAAAAATCTTTGAAAAAATACTTGATTTGCCATATGGAAACAAACATAAATAGAAAATGGAATATTCTTATATCATCTTAAGTATAAACAAATTAAGAATTATTCTACAAAGCAAATTTCATGGTCACATAGATATTCTATTAATATTTCTAAACCCTTAAGAAAGAAAGAATATGGAGCTGCATGTGGTGGTACATGCCTGTAATCCCAGCAACTCAGGAGGCTGAGGGGAGAGATCACATGACCAAGACCAGTCTCATTAATTTATCCATGTCTTATGCAATTTAGCAAGACCTTATCTCAAAATTAAAAAAATAAAAACGGTGGGGATGTTGCTCAGTGGTTAAGTACCCTGGTTCAAACCCATGTACTACTACTACAACTACTACTACTAATAATAATAATAGAAAAGAAATAATATGAAATATTTCATGAAATCTTTCAGAGAAAAGATAGAGAAAACACACTTCCTACTTCATTTAGAAAGCTAGCATAATGCAAACAGGAGAATCTGACAAAGGATATTACAAGGGAAAAATATGAGACTGATATATCTCAGGAAAATAGACACAAACACATTAACAAATATATTATCAAGTTATAGTGGAATTTAAGCAGAAGATTATAAAAGCTATTTAGAAAAATACATGAGGACCCAGTGAAATTTATTTCAGCGATTTAAGATTGATTTTTCATTTGAAAATCAACCAGTGAAATTCACCACATTACCAGAGTAAAGGAGAAATAAATATCACCATGACAATAGGTTCAGAAAAAGACTGATATAATTCAACACCAATTTATGATAAAACTCTCAGCACAGTGGTAAAATTAAAATTAAAATATGATAAAACTCTTTATGTACCTCTCAGAACTTTGAATCTTAATTCTAGTCAAGTCACAGTCTAACACCATCTGACCTTTGATCTTGCATAGCACTTCAGTTGCTCCAAAGTTCAGTGGCTTCAATTATGCCACAGAATCTTCACAACAACCATGCAGATATGTCCAGCTCATTCAGTTCAGATTTATGAGAATTCTCTTATCCCTTAATATGCCAGCATTGAGCTGGATAAGATCATTTTTTGTCATCAGTTTAGGAAAAGAAGCATATGGTAAGTGAAAGGGATGAATAACAAAATTTTTTCATGTTTGTTCTTTGAAAGAAACAATTAAGAAAATTATATAGAGAGAGACTGGGAGAAACTAGTTGCAAACTATCAGATTAGAGTTCTTTATCTAGCATATATAATGAACACTCACAAGTTAATAATGAAAAGATAAATAATTCCTTCTAAGAATGGATAAGGAATCTGAATAGACATTTCTACAAACATAAATGCCTAATGTGCACATGAAAAGATGTTCACTATCGTTTGTCATCAATAGCAAAATAAAACATCCCTCTGGGTGGCTAGAATTAAGAAGTCATATGGTAACAAAGGTTGACAAGCATAGAGCGAAAGCAGAAGCCTCTCACACTGATGGTGGGAAGGTAAAATGGTCCAGACACTTTGGAAAACAGTCTGAAAGTTCTTCTAATGATAAAACATAGACTTGTTGTATGACCCAGAAGTTCTATTCCTGGGTTTGTAAACAAGAGTTGAAAATGTACTTTCACACAAAAATGTGCGCGTGAACGTCTGTAAGGACATTATTCACAATCGCCAAAAGGTGGACCCAAATGCTCATCAACTGATGTGTTTGTAAACCAAAGTAATCATGTAATGAAATAGTCTTCAGCCATGAAAGGAATGAAGTAATACTCTTCAACTTGGATGAACCATGAAAGCATTATGCTAAGTGAAAGAAACGTTTGCTAAGTTATGAAAGTCCACATATTATATGATTCCATTTATATAAATTTCCAGACTGGGAAAGTCTAAATATATAGGAGATTCTAAGTCACTTAGGGCTGGAAGAAGGCTGATAATCAAAGGATATTAATTAAAGAGTTCTTGGCAATTCAAAAAATTATAAAATTGATAGTCGTTATATTTGCATACATCTGTGGATTCACCAAAAGCTCAGTTTGCACAATTTAAATAAAAAGAATTGTGAGTTATATGAAGTATTTCTCAATTAAGCTGTTAAGAAAAGGAAGGTCATGTCCAGGGAATCTTGAGGAGAAATAAACAGAGGGTAATTAATAGGGGAGAAAAAAAAGAATAAAACCACACCATGAATGCTCTATAGTGTAGAGATTGCAGAGCCTGGCATCTGAGGGGGCTCTCACATGAACTCCCTGAATACCAGCTCCATGACTAACTACCAGAGGCTGTTTCTCATGTGGATAAAAGCAATATAATCTTCTTTCAAAGTTGTTTTTAGAATTGAGAAAAATGTGTGAATGTCATTTGCACAGTACCTGGCACACAGTAGGTTTAAAAAAAAATGTGTAATTTTCCCATCCCACCTCCTTTTTCTCTCACAGCAGCCCTGGTATCACATTCCTAGGAGGAACAACCTCTGCCAAACAGGGACTAGGAATATTTCCAGGGGAAAGTTCTGAGGTGGGTTGAGGAATGTCTAGGAGTTTACCAGGAAATACTGCCTTAGAATCAAGGGGAGGGCAGGTGAAAGGCAAAGAGGCTGATGTTTTTCCTGGAGTGATGGGGTGAAACTGTTTGATAGGTATTCAAGGTGTACTTCTTAATTTTAGAGTCAAGTAAAATGCATCCTGGAAGGGTGAGTGAGAGGATCCAACGGCATGATTGGCATGGAGTAGAGGAGGGGGTGACTAGAGGTTTTCAGACTCCATGTCTGTAGCATCTTTAATGTAAAAAATGGAGCTGTAGCTTCCTTTCAAAGTTTCTGTAGGTGAAAAAGGTTGTCATTCAAGACCCAGAGTGCCCTGATACCCACCTCTGAAGTGATCCACTCAATCTGGATGAGAGATCCTTGATTTTCCTTCTCCCACAGATTCTGCTGCCATCTCCTTGGTGATATCATGAGCCTTAGAGCAGGAACTGTGTCTAATTCAACCTCCAGCAAGACAAAAATATGCATGATCAGAATGAAATGTTTAAGTAAAATGTATTCAATAGGAGAAAGTGTGGTAATAAATCTTGAGGGTTTTTGAACTATAAACATTTCAGAAATGTATTAAAGAACAAATCATGTTTTTAAAAAATTATTACTATCTGAGATTCTTTAGAAAAATCAGTTATTTCCAAATATTTTGGATGAAAAGTGCATAATTTCTAAAGCATTTAGAGAGACAGGAATGAAAAAT